>NW_008703617.1:352929-378805 GCF_000326865.2 Helobdella robusta | reverse complement strand
TACATACATACATACATACATACATACATACATACATACATACATACATACATACATACATACATACATACATACATACATACATACATACATACATACATACATACATACATACATAAATGATTTCAAAAGGATGTCATTCCCAGATTATTTTATGGTGGCCTTCGTTGCTTTTATGGTCAAATTAAAACTCCGAATTTATAATTAATGATTAATATGGAAATAATAATAATAATAATAATAATAATAAATTGAAATAAGAATAATTTTTGTGAAATATTTGACCGCAGTGCTATGAGTGAGTAATAGTACATATTTTCTATTACTAATAGAATATTTCATTGTGACAATTTTTTGTGCTGCTACTACTACTACTGCTGCTGCTACTACTACTACTACTACTTCTACAACTACAATATAATATTAATAATAATAATAACAATAATAATATAATCTATAATAATAAATAATATTAATCTCTCATCACGTAAAGACGTAAGCAGACTTAACAAATTACCTCGGCTTTGCTGTTATTATTTCTATTTTTCTCAAAAGCTCTCCTCACGTAATTAACTCGCCCATCCCTACTTAATCACGGTGACGTCATAGCTCGTTAATATCGAACTAATCTCACGTGCATTCGCTGCTTAATGTACTATTAACATCAAGCCGATCTGTGGCGTAACGTACGTATGATAACATTAATTAATTAGATAACATCAATCTAATTAAGCATGTACACAGTATTAATATCAAACTAATTTCAAGTAACTTAGCTAAAAGGTTCCTAGGTGCAATAGAGTGAGAAGTGATGATGACGACGATGATGACGAATTACTTCGTAGAGATGACAGGCTGGACTTTTAATGGTACTTGATTAGGTTCCTTACGATAAGCATTTCAAATTTACATCCTTTTAAACAAGTAAAATAATAATAATTATGATAATAATATTAATTATTATTCTAATAATAATGATAGTAATATAATAATAATTACAGGTAAAACCATTTGGTTCCTTTATATTTAATAGAACAGCAGCAGCAAATTTATCGATGAAGAAAACACTTTTTCAAAAAAGTTTGATGTTATTTGATGTAAAAAAAAAAAGGTGCTAAAATGGTTATCGAAGTTAATATAAAATAAAATTTACGAAGATCCTTGTTTTTAAGTGTTAAACGTGGTTTTAAATCTGTGATACGGTTAGTTTAGATTGATGTTTGTTCGACTTTCAGAGCTTTTTTTTTTCATCTAACTTGCTTTCAAACCTCAAAACGGCAAATGCATCAGCTGTTATTAGCTGCTTTT
Source organism: Helobdella robusta (assembly GCF_000326865.2). NCBI lineage: Eukaryota > Metazoa > Annelida > Clitellata > Rhynchobdellida > Glossiphoniidae > Helobdella > Helobdella robusta. Next base: position 377,497 of record NW_008703617.1, on the reverse strand, counting down.
TAAAGTCGCATTCATCTAGTTATCATTCATTATATCATCATTATATCATCATTGTATCACCATCATTATCATCGTATTTCAAACGAAGACGATGATAATGATGGTGGTAGCTAGTGACGTATTGGTGACGTAATAGGGTAACGTGATGATGGCGATGAACTTTTTTTACTAAAATTAGCTTCTAACAGCTGTCGTTGACTGCCTATCTTCATCATTATCGGCCAGAAAATGATAACAATGATAATATTTATGAATGTACAGATTATATAATTATATATAATCTATATATTACAGATTATATAATTATATTATTATATAACCCGATATAACTATATATAACTCTATAATATTACTACTAATGCTACGACTACTACTACTACTACTACCATTACTACACCTACTAGTACTACTACTGCTACTACTACAACTACTAGTACTACTACTGCTACTACTACTGCTACAACTACAACAACAACAACTACTACTACTACTACTACTACTACTACTACTACTACTACTACTACTACTACTAGTTATGATAATAGTGCTTCCAAACTGATAAAAAGTGAGGTCAATAATCTATGTAAATATTGACTTAAATGTACCATTCATTGCCAATACATGTATGTAGGTACATATGTTTGTTTGTATGTTTGTTTACATGTACGTATGTATGTGTGTATGTATGTGTATATAATATGAATGTAGGTACTGTGTTTGTTTGTATGTATGTGCGTGTATACAACTTTATATAACCCGATATAACTATGTATAACTCTATATAACATTATATAACTCTAGTTGGGGTTTTGTAGATTTATATAGTGTTATATAGAGTTATATAGAGCTTCATATAGTTTTATATTGTTATATAGAGTTATATAAATTTATATAAAGTTATATATAGTTATATAGGGCAATATAAAGTTGTATAGAACTTTAAAGTGTTATGTAGACTAAAATAGATATATATAAGTGTGTTTGAATGTGTGTGTGGTATTTGTGTGTGCGAATGCTATAAAGGTCAAGAAATTATTTTTAAATTGTTGACGTGTAATTCAAAACTTAGATCTACTTTTAAACATATTTTGTGGACGTTGCCATCCTCTTAAATTAATCTTGATCGCAAAAGTTTTATTTCAACTCCACGAAGGATATCTCGCGACGATTAATTTTAAAATAAGATTAAAAATTAAATTTAAAATTAAATTATATAGAAATTAAAAAATGTCAAGCCACCCGGACGACGAATACGAGAGTTACAACTACGAGCATGACAAGCATATGAGTTCAGGCAAGAGTGGCAAAGGAAGGACCAAAAAAGAAGCCGAAATGAACACTAACAGGCCAGATCCCGGAGGTCACACACGGAAAACCGTGACCAAACTAATGAATAGTCACCATAACGAGTCCCAGTCGGCCAGCGCTCCGAAAAGTCACTCGAATCCACCACAGCAGCAACAATCTGCTGACAACAAAGAATTGTCATAAAGTTGCTAAACAAACGCTAATAATCACTAATCCTTTTGTATTCCTGCTGGTTTTTGTTGTGGAATATTAAGTTTTTGAGAATGTTATTAGCATACAAATACATATTTACGCGTTACTTATATATATACAAATACAATTGTTAACTATCAATTTTATTAATGGATACTATGTATAATCCCATCCATTCAAGTTTTTAATTCAGTGTGTTTGTCTTATTTTATGATATTTAATTAATAATTCAATTTTATTGGTTTCCTTTTTTTGTTTCTTTTGTTAACTTGTTTTGGTGGCTTGAAATTATGAATAAATAATTGAATAAAAACTATACAACATGTGTACATCCCAATTAATATATCCTATGTATTTGCTGATAGTTATCTATTCTCCTCACCTCGTATAATTATAAGTGCAATCCTATCTGCCACGCTCATTCTATTCAACTGATGATATATACATATAAATTTACATTACAAATATCATACATAAATAAATATATGTTGGTAATAGACCATAATTTTTACAATATTTAATTTACAGAATATTGTAGAAAATAAATTTATATGTATTTATATATATATTATAACAAAAGTGTTTAACCAGCTTTCTTGTTTTTCATTAATAATTTTACGATGTACAACGTAGCATGTAGTTTTTTTTACGACAAAACCATCCAATCCACAGCAAGCACTGACCTCTCCCATTCCATACAATAATAATTATGTATAATTAATTATAATTTATGAAACTTTTTCACAGGGCGTATCGATCACCATGCTATATTGTCTCAAACAGAAATACAGAAATTAAAAGAAACATGGGTGAACAAATAAATGTGTGCATGTAACTGCTTCCTACGTAAATCATGCAGTCATTAATTAATTAATTAATTAATTTAATCAATTCTTTCTTTCTTTATGTCCTGTCATGTATACATATGACCACTAGTTACTTCATTACTACCACAAAACCGTCAATCACTTATTGCCCCATTGTGGATAATTATAGGCCCAGCCAGATTTATTGCTGGGTGGTGGAGGGGGGTTATTTGGGAAGCCCCCGAAACCTGGAAAGCCAAAATTAGGAGGGAAGCCAGCAGCTCCGTAATTGTACTGATTGTTGTAACCGTAGTTGTTGTCGTATGGGTAATATTGCTGCTGCTGTTGTTGGTCGAGATGTTGTTGGTGGTAAGGTGGTTGTTGTTGTTGAGTTTGGAATGGAGTGGATGTGGAGGCCGATGGCTGGTTCGGATTGTTGACGGGTTGATTCGATTTAGTGATCCATCTGCTGTTGCTGCTGCTTGTCTGACTGCTACTGAAATAGAAAGAAATACACTTAGTGCATTTGACTTAAACAAATTCATTTGGACGAGTGCCCAGATGATAATTCATGAAAACTATAATGCGAATTCAACTTACATCTGCCAACTACTGCCGACTCCTTTGTTAGCATTCGCGTTCTCCAACTTCTGAAGAATGAAACAATGTAGGATGTGTCGTAAAACAAACGTGGTTATTTATACAGCAGAAAACGAGTGATTAAAATAGAGAAATTGAAGAGAAAATAAAGGAAAAACTGAAAATTGTCACCTTGGCTGGTGCATCCATTGGGGACATGACCTCAGCAGGGCCGAGATTCGAACTGCCACTCCCACCACCAGCAAACGAGTTCAAATTAGCGGAGGCATCTGGTTCGGACAAATCATTTTTAGGGCCTCTCCAACTCGGGCCCATCATACCCATTTCCCCCTGATCAGGAAGGGGTGCGTTACCAGAAAGAACCGCCTTCAGAGCGTCATATCCGCTGAGGTTCTTCATGAGGGAGCTCAAACTTGAAAGCTGTGGATTGTTGCTGTCCTGCTGGCGAGGAAGGCCCATGCTGTTCGTGATGCGTGCTATCTTCGCAGCTATCTCTTCCACGCGACTCGTGGCCTCCAACAATCTCGAACCCCCCCGCGGACGGTCCCTGTAGTCGTCGCGACGTGCTGGGGATGCTCTGCGCCTGTCATTCCATCTGTTTCGGTTGCTGATTTTTAGAAAACTTCTTAGAAACTATCGCTAAGCAAAAGTGCGATTTATGACAAGAAACAAGTAAACTTCTTTCACGCAGTAAATAAAAATTTACTAAACTGGCCGGACAAATGTGCGAGATGAAGAGGAGCTAGAGAGAGGGTAGCCCCACCTCATCCCAATGGTCCATTGTTTTTCAATGAACAACTCATGCACTGCCAGCCTGTCCTCATCAGTTGCCACAAAAAATTTGTGAAAAACAGAGACCTTCAAATGGATGCACACTTGAGACATGCGGCCTTCTATACATTAGAAGCACAACTACGTGGCGAGTCGGGCATAGGCTCATGTTTGAAAGTTCAAACAAACTCTTGCCAAGAATTCAGAAGATTAATTTGCAAATAATTATGAAAAAATAAATCATCTGTCAGTTTTTTACCAGCAAAGATGGTCGGTGTCAATTTAAAATGATCCTCATCTTCTTGCAGTAGGAACATCAGTAGTAGTCCTTGTCTCTTTCTCATCTCTTTGCATCTCAACAACCCACAATTGTACTTCTTAAAAAATGAACTATTTTAAATTTTTAAAAGTAATTGCAACGGTATTTTTTCATTTGGATGGAGAAGGAATTTCGCCTGCTCATTTGACTGCCCAGCTAAGATAATTTCATTTTGCCAGAGTCGTCTGATAAGACAGGCAGTCAGAATAGTAAAAAGATTAACGTATCATCGTCATTCGTTGCTTTCTGCGACTTTAGAATTATTAAAATCACATTTTTAGATGAATTCCGCGCGATGTTTGCTATATAAATGATTTTCTACAAACTACATATTCACCAAACAATGTACACCATACAGTTTGAAATCACAAAAATAGCTAGCTTAAGGCATCAAATTGTGAAATAATATACAACAAAGCAGCCTATTAAAAGAAATTTTCACTAGAAATGATTCAGCAAATATAAAAAATGAGTCATTTTAAGACGACAGCCATCCTCAATATTTCATAGCTGCTAGATAACACTGCTTCTAGGATGGGTTTGAAAGGACAGAACCTAAAATGCAAGGAGCGTCGCATGCCTACTTCATATTCTCAATATGAATAGGTGGCAATGGCAGGTTCAATCCTCTCACATTTTTACAGATACATCAAAAATAGTTTACAAAATCTGACTAAACTGAATACCTACGTTGAGTTTTTACAAAAACACACCGAATGAATTAACCTCTATATTCATTTGAAACAAAGAAAAGAAGATGTTTTTTAAACTTTAATGACAAACTTTTTTCTGGTATCATTGAATCTCCTGTTAGAACCGCCCCCACCACCACCAAATCCCCTTCTTTTTCCACCACCACCACCACCAACTCCGCCATTACTCCCCACACTCGACTCCTTCCAATTTCGATCCGTCCCAGCCTCGTTGTCGAAACCGGACACAGTTGACAACCAATTGTATTCTTTCGGGATGGACTCTCTAACTGACTGGATCCTCTTCAGATCTGAGAATGTGTGCAGTGGTAGACCCAGGCTGGCGCGTATTCGGTTGTCAGTCAGTATGAGGTTTCGACAGTTGCTTATGACCTGCCAGAGTGCAAACGGATACCAAGTAACAAATAAACAAAATCGTAAACAAACACAAACATACAATCAAACACACACACACACACACACGCACATACAATACAAAATCAACCAACCATGTTTATTTTATTAACTTGGTTGTCAGTGAAATTTTTACTGACAGAAAGATCTTTGAGGATAGTTTTCAGACCGCGAACCTGGCACATGATTCTGTACCTTCTCTTCATCTTCATCAGGCCTTCGATGGGGGAAATAAAGATCAAAGTTCAAACTAGGAAACAAAACAACAACAAACGAATGGCAGCAGTACAGCAGTACGACAAACAAACATGGAATAGCGTTGAAATCACCTTCTGGTAGATTAGGCTTCTGGTAGGGCAAGAGCCTTAACTTCAGCCCACCAATGATGAAGGGTACGGTTCGGTTTGCAGTAATTTTCATCAATCTCGTTCACCTCGGATCTCACTATCGAAGAACAAGAAACCCGTCCTTACTAGTCTGTTCTTCTCAACAGATTTTCTGAAATGTGAATTTTCATTTTAAAAATTTACTAGATTCTATTTTTTAGTGGAGAACAGAAAATTTTTGCTGTGTGTGATTTTGTCCGATTTAACATACCAGTAAAAAAGTTTGGACAGAACAAACGGAATGAAGGAACAGAAACATACATCATGCACATACAAAAACACATACACGCACGCACACACACACACACACACACATTAACACACACATAAACACAGAGAGAGATAGACAGACAGGCGTACACATACAGACAAAGAAAATTGCAAACTTTTTATTATGTGCAATTATAACGTCCGAAGCGTTGGAGAATGAGCTCCTAATTTGTTCAGAGCCTAACTCTTCGGGGACATTTTTGATTGTGATTAGGTTTTTCAATGTGGTCGGGATCTGACAGAGAGCAGTCGAATTCATCTTCACCCAGTCCGCTATGAACTTCTCTGTAGTCGGGAAAAAAAATTCATTTTTAAAAATTTACACCGAATAAAACATAGATTCAACAAAAGTAAGAGGGACCAGCATACATAAAACAAATAAAACATCGATAATAACAAATAATAATAAATAACTAAAAAAATAAATGAATTAAAATAAATAAGAATTAAAATGATCAATACTTGCAGAGGCATCATGCATGTCGAATGCTTTAACAACGACCTCCTCGCGTATTGATTTCAACCCATCCACTGCCTCGCGTGCGTGGATTGTTGACTTGAATAAAATATCCACCAATCTGTATCAATATTGAAAGAACTTCACTGGTTAAAGATTGAGAAAAGAATAATCTGTGTATGTGTGTGTATAAGAAATTGTGTGTGTGTGTGTGTGGTATTTGTATGAAAATTTGTATGACAAATAATAATTAGGCCGTAAGCAACAAACATCACTTTTACCACCACATGTATGGTGTACACTGTACAAAATGTGTACTACACATGTCTGAATAGCATCTACTGATATCATCAAAAGATTTGTCAATATTAACAGCAATTATTGAAAAATTAAAAAAAGTGACTGACCCAACAAATGAAACTTCATTATCTTGCAGCGGTCTCCTACACAGGGTAAAGTTTGTCTGAAATGAGCAACTCCTCTCGATGCATTCTATGAAGATCGGGTGAGATAAATCTGACAGCCGGAGCGGATAAACTATGACCCGTCTCTGCCTAAAATGTTCCGTCAGATCTGTTCAGTTTAACAATGTTTGTCAGTAGTTGTAGGGATGTGCAAATTTTACATTTTAAAAGTTACAGGTAGGTTTGTTTTTTATGGATATTTGAAAAAGTTTATCCTATAAAAGTATTTGTTATAATGAATGACTATCAAATGACAAACAGCTTCTTTACTTAACTAAGATTGCTTAAGCAGAGTCAGTAAAAAATAGTTTGAATTATCAAACTTAAAATCATACTACTCAAACTACCTTCAATTAGTACAGCTTCCTTCGGCTGACAGAATCTTTCAACCTCGAGTTCGCTGGCATCCAAGCCATCATCCCCTTCCCACTGACTGGGCAGATCTTCAGGAGGATTCTCCTCGTCGTAATCGTCATCCTCTTCATCCTCGTATTTCACCTGATTTTTATTCAAATCCTGTGTTTCCGACGTTAATGAAGATGGAATTTTTTCCCCAAATTTGTTCCCATCATCTTCCTCGTTCCGCAAATCAACTGAGTCGACGACTCTCGCATCTTCTTCAGTATCATTTGCATCCTCACCGAAGTCAACAATGTCCGAATTAATCTCTTCACTCATTTATTAATTTTTACTTTCTGAATATGAACTTATTCGTCCAACTTTGACAACTTTTTCAAGCTTATCGTTAGGAAGATTAACCGAATTTTTAAAATTTAAAGCGATTGTTTACAAAGTGAGCGATAAAATGCTAACAATGAAAAATGAAATAACTTATTTTTTTAGATAGTTTCGATATCTATGGTTCTTATAATTACAGAGAGGAATCATTAATTTGGTTATAATTGAAGGTTTTAAAGCACAATATGTAACTATCTCATTTTTAATATTTTCAAATCTAATACGTGCTTATTCCAATTCATTCACAATTCCATTCATACATCCTACATTCAAGCATCCATTCATTCATTCACCAATCCATTCATTCATCCATCCATCCATCCATCCATCCATCCTTACATTCATCCATCCATCCAGCCATCCATCTATCCTTCCATCCATTCATCCATCCATCCATCCATTCATTCATCAATTCATTCATCCATCATTTCATTCGTTTATTCAAACTATTTTTCAATTTTAATGAAACACACATTAGCACTACAGTCTGAAATGTGACTTTTCGAAATAGTCTTCGCGTCTTTGTCTGTGTGTGCGTGTGTGTGTGTGTGTTTGTCGGTTCAGCACACACTGACAAACACACACTGACACACACACACACGCTCATCATCAGTATATGAATATGAATTATGAATAAAATTATCATATTTGATATAAATTGATCCTTAAAAAGTCATTAAACACTTGAAAACTCCTCATAAAATATTATATAGATGATCCATATCAACAGTTAACCATATTTTACATATGTGGTGTATGTTATATAGGGTATACATATTTATAAAAATTTTTTAATAACTATATATGTATATATATATATTATATTATATTTTATTATGTTATATTTTATATATATATATATATATATATATATGAATAAAGTTATTTAGACAGAAGCTGTGATATCATTATTATTATAGTTATTATTATTATTATTGCGCAGATTATTATCTCTTTTGTTGTTGTTAGAATGACACAGTGTATGCAAAAGTTAGCCGGATCTAACAAAATTGTATCGGTGGCTTCGGCTCGTTCTTTCAAATGCGGATTTCAAATTATTCTACATCTCTTTGTGTGTAGCTTCTCGACTCGACTCTGGTTGACGGTTCGTTTTGTATCATTTATAATATTTATTATTATTATTATTATATAATTATTACTATAATATAATAATTATTATTCATAATTGTCTATAATAACGAAAGAATTATGTTTGTACTTAGCTTAGCTGCGTCGGACTTATTTGAAAAACTATTCCGTGGGAGATATGGTTTGATATGGTATGGTTTTTTCAATTTGTCATGGTCATATCGTGTTTGTATTGTGTTTTTATATTATTTGTGTGTGTTTGTTTGTTTGTATGTATGCATATGTGTATGTATGTATGTATGTATGTATGAGTTTGTTTGTATCTTTGAAAAAGTATCATCTATTCAAACACGTGTGTCTGTGTTGAAGTTTCATGAGATGTTAATTTGGTGTTTCATATTTTATGTACATTACTATAGGTAAAATTTACACAAATACAAAATGCATATACAAAAGTATGTGAATGTGTGTATGTATGTGTGCTTAGCTGTGTATGTATGTTTGTATGTATGTATATATGTATGTATGTATGTAAATAGGTATATGTGTGTGTGTGTGTGCGCGCATGCATATTCATACATATGCATGTGATTAATGTGTATACTAGAGCTATACTTGCTTGTGTTTATTTGAATGGTAGGCCAGCAAGCTGAGGTTGTCATTCATTAGTATTCTATGTCACATGTGAGGTGAGTCGCTATTTGTATTTGCTGGGTTTAGTTTTGTATTCTTTGTATGTATGTATGTGTGTATGTATGTATGTATGTGTGTGTATTTATGTGTTTGTGTGTGTGTTGGAATTTGTGTGTGTGTGTTTGTGTGACAAATACATATTTGCTTGCTAGCTGAATAAGGTTGAATTGGGATTAGTGTATATATTATTCATGTGTGTGTGTGTGTGTGTGTGTGTGTGTGTGCGTGAATATAATGTATGTTTGTGTGCATGTGTACATAAACGTTCGTGTGAATTTGAACTGTAGAATAATGTAATAACAATGATAGCTAGCTAACTATCAGTCTCCCAAAAGCAGTAGCTGAGTTGGACGATTTGTTGGATTGTATTTACGTCTTTCTGCATGTATGTATGTATGTATGTATGTATGTATGTATGTATGCATGCATGCATGCATTGTATATAACGAAAGAACTCTGCTCACTGAAGCGTTAAGTTATTTCTACCTTCAAATGCGGACTTATATAGGTATATGTATATTATGTTATAATAATTTCCAGTATATATTTATTATGTTATAATAATCTCCAGTATATATTTATTATGTTATAATAATCTCCAGTATATATTTATTATGTTATAATAATTTCCATACATAATATATATAATTTATTATGCCATAATAATTTTTATATAATATATATACTTAATTATTTACAGCTTCGCCCATTTAAGCTGTCTGAACAGCAGCTAAACGATTTCTGGCGGGGCTCGAAGAAGATTGAAAATTCTTTTTAAATTCCGGTAAAATTTATTTGTCGCCGCTCTTCTTCCATATTTTTTGGTTAGTTTCTACTTATTATTGATTATTATTATTATTATTTGTAGTAGTGGTAATAGTAGTCGTTGTAGAAGTAGCGGTAGTAGTAGTAGTAGTAGTAATTGTAGTAGTAGTGATGAATTTTGATGAATTTTATACTGTAAGTTATTTTATTGAGTTTTTTCTGATGATCTTGATCTGGTTTTTGAGTTTTTTTGTAAAGAAAATTCTAGATTCAAATATCTTTTTCTTGTTTAATTCGACTTGAATCATTGAATTATTTTATTATTTAGAATGAAAAAAAGCTGATCCGATCATTATTTTCATTTATAGATTTAGACAATTGATTAAACTTCGCACACACCTTCGCATGTAATGAATGCCTACAGAATAAGAGTCATAATCGTACATATAATTCTAGTATACCAAGATCAGAATTTCCAAGAAACATACAGCACTCCTACCGCCTGAGCTATCCTGTCTTGAAGAGGAGGGAATGAGATGGGTTTCTCTGGATGGCTTCTGAGAATAAATTTTCCATTGGTGATTGTTTGTTTAGTCATGTTGCTGATGTTTTCAGCGGGGTTGCTGCCGTGTTTGAATCCGGTGGTGACGAAAACTAAAAACACGAAAATGTATTCATGACTAGATGAACACTCGTCTCTGGGGGAATTTTTTTATGCAGCACGCACACACAAAACCACACACACACATATATACTACACACATACATGCACATACACGATATGATACGATATATTTTACACACAAACACACACACACACACAGTGTTTTTTGCTAGTCATTCATTCATTTAAAATTCAATTTATTTCGTGTTATTTTTATTATTATTATTATTATTATTATTATGTTATTGTTGTTGTAGTTGTTAAAACATACATAAATAATTATAGTAATAATAATATTATTATTATTTTTTATTGATTAATATAAAGACAAATGCCAAAAAGAACATTGAACAACAGTTAAGTAGCATACTCTTCACAATAACTTATCATACAATGGACTTTAACATCGAATAAATGAATGAACATTATTATTATTAATATTAATAATATTATAGTTATTATTATTATTTTATTATAATATTAATTATTATTATTTTTATTATTGTTGTCTGTGCTTTGTACCCACTTCATTCACGAGGCTCTTGACAAGACGAGGACTGTCTTTCTCTCTCTCTTTCTCTCTCTTTCATTTGCTATCTTTCTCTCCTCTCTCTCTCTCTCCTTTTCATGAACGAGCGAAATAAAATGTTAAAAACATTTACAAAATCATCCGCAGTCTTCTGGATATTCCTGTACAAGCATACATACATACACACATACATACAACATACGTACATACAAACATACATACACACACATACATACACATTATTATCATTGTTATTAATATCATATACACATTTGTGTACACTGCTGTACGTGCACTTTGTACAGGAGTGTATGAACTTTGTACGTTTGTATCGGAAATGTGTGTGCGTATGTATGTATGTATGTGTATGTACTACTTATGTATGTATGACTTGCGTATTACTTATGTATATGTGTGTGTATGCATGTATGTATGTGTACGTATGTAGGTATGTATGTATGTCTATAATTATATCAATAATGATTAAACCAGGATCCAACTGCGGAGGAATTGTATAATATAAACATTATTCGTTTATATAGTAATGAATGTGTGTGTCTGTCTGTGTGTGTGTGTGTGCGTGTGCATGTATTGTGTGCACGCTACATTTTTTTAAATCATATTTTAAAAAATATTACTTCCAAAACATTATTTACAACGTCTGAAAAAAAATAACATTGAAATCTCTCATTCTCACTCTCTCTCTCTCTCTCTTTCTACCTTTCCTCTAACCCATTAAACAATTAAAAAAGCGTACTCTATCATCTTAATTTATGCATTCCTCTTATGAATATTATTGGCCTACGATTAAAAGATCTCATGAATATTAATGAGTGTAGGCCTAAGAAAAAATGTGCTTATGAGTGTGGGCTTATGAATATGTTAATTATTTTGTGTCTGTAGTAGAGCCCCAAGCGAAATGCCTGCCAGTGAATTAGCCGGTATAAAGGTTATGTTCGATTCCTACTAAATAAATTTCACCAAAACTAAATAAAGAAATAGATAGATAGGTATATGTAGTTTTAATACATATAGAATGTTGTATTTACACATTCAAATTGTACAATTGTGTTAAGGTGTAGTCTCAAATTATTTTGAATTCTCTCGGAAAAGTTTAAAACATTCACACGTACACACATGACAACATTCACACATACATACAGGACAACATTCACACATACACACATGATAACATTCACACATGATAACATTCACACATACATACATGACAACATACACACATACATACACGAAAAAATTCACACATACATAGGTACATACGTTATCACATACGTGATGTTTTTGATTTAGCAAAAACACATCAAAGAAACCGACCTTGACATTTTAAAAAAATTCTAATTAAATTTCTTGCAAAATCAAAAACATATAAAATATAGCAGATCAAACCAGCCAATCAGAATTTTTTTTTTGTCGTTGGAGGAAATGACGTCATTATAACTGTATTTATTTAGCCGTCCGACTGTGAACTAGTAAGTATGATCATTATAATCCATTCCTATCAACAATTATTTTACAGCGCACAAAACTAAATAAATAAATAGATATATTTACATATTTTTAAAAATTTATAATCAAGTTTTAGAATTGGTCTTGAGTAAGGGTTTTGAATGTTTGAAATGATGAGGATGTATGACTGAACCAATTAATAGGAGCCGAAAGAGGGCTGAAATCAGGTGAGGCGTTTCTGCCTGGCATGCTCGCTTGAGCCTGGAACTCCTGATCTCATTTTTATATTTTTAATTTATTTTTATTTTATCTTTATTTTTGGTTATATAGAGTTGTATGGAGTTAGATAGAGTTATATAGAGTTATATAGAGTTATATAGAGTTGTATAGAGTTAGATAGAGTTATATAGAGTTGTATAGAGTTGTATATAGTTGTATATAGTTATATAGAATTATATAGAGTTATATAGAGTTATATAGAGTTGTATAGAGTTATATAGAGTTGTATAGAGTTATATAGAGTTGTATAGAGTTATATAGAGTTATAAAGAGTTATATAAAGTTAGCCATTATGATATGTTGTGAACTGTTCTTACTAAATGTTCATATTTCTGACATATGTTTTATGACTTTATAATAATTAGTTTTTTACATTTAAATTTTTAAATTGTTGCAATAAACTTTAAAAACAAAAAATCAGTGTTTGCGATTTAGGAGCTCTAGTGCTCTGCTTGGAGTTCTAGTGTATAGATATTAAAATATGGGCCTCATTAAGCCAAGCAATTGAATTTCTTTTCAAAACTGTACATAATCCAATCGGTTTATCAGATATCCAGAAGTCACTCTAAATTGAAATTAAAATGAGTTCAACATGAAGAAACCCACCAGCCACAACCAAAACTACTTAGCGTTCTCAAGAGGGCACCAGATTCATTGTGTGAAACGTTCAAGTGCTGGCAAAGATACATCTTCATCACATCTTTATCACATCTTCATCACATCTTCATCACATCTTCAACATCTTCATCGAACGACGCATACACACACAACAGTCATACGACTTAAACACGAGTAACTGTAGTGTTTTAAGGAAAAATGAAGAGAAAGAGAGAGAGAGAGAAAAAAGAGAGAGAGAAAGAAAGAAAAAGAGTGAGAGATGATAGATAAAAAATAGAAAAAGAAAGAGAAAGAGAGAGAGAGAGAAATATATAGACAAATATTAGATGAAATAAGCTTGGCTGCACCCACGCATATCAAAATTCACAGCAGCAACAACAACAACAACAGCATCATCAACATCTTCAAAAACATCAAAAACAAAAACAACAACGACAACAACATCATCAACATCTTCAACAACAACAACAACGTCAACAATTTTAGCAACAACAACATTATCATCATCGTCATTGTCGGTGGATCGGCAGCTGCTAGAAGAAGGAACATCATTTTGGTTTGCTTGCTGGATTCGTTCACTCGTTCGTTCGTTCGTTCGTTTGTCCTTTTGTTTGCCTATTTATCTGCATAAACATTATACAAAATACACACAAACACACGGACACATAAGCGATAAAAAAGAGAAAAGAGTGAAAGAGAGGGAGAAAGAAAGAAAGAGAGAGAGAGAGAGAGAGAGAGAGAGAGAGAGAGAGAGAGAATGTATATTCAATATATAAAACGGGCATAAAAATGTACAGAGTTGAAAAAGTTAAAAAATAAAAAAAACTGAAATACATACAAACATACATACATACAAACATACATGAAAACATACATACATACATACATACATACATACATACATACATACATACATACATACATACATACAAACATACATACATACATACATACATACATACATACATACATACATACATACATACATACATACATACATACATACATACATACATACATACATACATACATACATACATACATACATACATACATACATACATACATACATACATACATACTAATATGATTCATGAGACGGTGTACAAATGTATGAGTGTACAATTGGTAACGGCACAGGAAGTTGATCGCTTCTATTGTGTACACAAGTGTATGTGTCTGATGTGTGCATACATACATACATACATGCATACATACATACATGCATACATACATACATACATACATGCATACATACATACATGCATACATGCATACATACATACATACATACATACTTACATACATACATTCGCATAGCTTTTTCACGCAAGCTCAATGATAATATGACATGCATGGATGTGGAATAGATGCATCTAGCCACCCATAGTACAAAATGTACGCTGTATGAATTGTGCCATCTAGTTGCTGTTGTTGTTGTTGTTGTTGTTGAAGTTGTTCGTGTTGTTGTTAACGTGTTGTTTAGTTTCTTATGCAAAATTATAGATTAAGAATTCACTAATAGAATGAATGAACGGATGAATTAATGGATGAATAAACAATTGCTTATAATCTGTGCAATTGAACTGCCTTTAATTTCAGCCTTTTCAAATCTAAAAGAGGTTAACAATGATAACATTTAATGATGATGGTGGTGATGATGGTGGTTATGATGATGATGATGATGATGATGATGATGCTTGCGGGAGTGGTGGTGATGATGATGATGATGGTGGCGGTTTTGATAATGATGTTTCGATTAATCTTGTCGCATTGCTCAGGAACAAGCAAGATATCATCATCATCGTCGTCGTCGTCAGAAACAACACCACCATCATCATCATCATCGTCATCATCATCATCATTTAAAACATCATCATCAACAACAACATCAACAACAGCAACAGCAATATCATCATCATTGTCGTCGTCATCATTTGGGAAACTGACCGCATCAACATCATCATCTTTATCATCAACAACAAGAGCATTCTCTGATTCAGCAATAACAACACCGTCTACAACAGCCACAACCACAACAGCCGCAACAACCACAGCAGCAGCCACAGCAGTAACGACAACAACTTCTTCTTCTTCTTCCGCCTCAACATCGTTCGCGTCATCATTATCATCATCGAGAGCTGCCACTAATCAGTCTCAGACGGACGAAGACTTGGGCGAGTTGGATCGAAAGCTGGAAGACGTACGTCAAATTTGGTACCGGGTCTCCAGAGAAGATGCTATTGAGATGATTTCGGCATCGGTCGGTTGCTCTTCATCTTCCCCTTCCTCCTTCTTCTCATTATTATTTTTATTGTTGTTATTATTGTTAGTTATTATTATTGTTATTATTATTATACCATAAAATTCCGCGCCAAAAACGCCCAGACACTCCGAGAAATCGACGACTTACTGAAGTACTTCGACAATGCAGAGAAGGAGCTCAACTCGCTGGAGCCAATCAGTGCCACGCAAGACGTACTTACTGGTCAGCTGAGAGACCACAAGGTTCGTTGATTGGTTGGTTGATTGGTTGGTTGGTTGTCTGATTGGTTGGTTGAATGATTGGTTGGTTGGCTGGTTGGTTGGTTGGCTGATTGGTTGGTTGATTGGTTGGTTGGTTGAATGATTGGTTGGTTGGGTGATTGGTTGGGTGAATGATTGGTTGGTTGAATGATTAGTTGGTTGAATGATTGGTTGGTTGAATGATTGGTTGGTTGGCTGATTGGTTCGTTGATTGATGGGTTGGTTGGTTGGCTGGATGCTAGACTGACTAAGTAAAATACACTGAATAATCAATTGGTCAGGGTTCATTAATTGATTGATTGATTCATTCATGGTTGCTTGATTTGATTGAATGATTGATTGATTGATTGAATGAGTGAGTGAGAGTGAGTGAGTGAGTGAGTTACTGATTTTTTCATCCATTCATTCCTTTCCACAGATATTCCATGAAGAGCTGGAGCGCCAGCAGCGTCATCTTGCGACAATCATCACAAAATGCAAGGTCATTCTGACAATCATCATCATGGTCATCACCATCATCATCACCATCGTCATCATCACAATCGTCATCATCATCACCACCACCACCATAATCATCATCAGGGTATGTTGAGGGAGGTTTGCAGCGAGGAGTCTGATGACGTCAGAAGCAAACTGACCAACATGAGTGACCAGGCGGAAGTCATCTGCAGACTGAGCAGTAGTAGGTCAGTCTTCATGATGATGATGATGATGATGATGATGATGATGATGATGGTGGTGATGATGATGATGATGTTGGTGATGATGATGATGATGATGATGATGTTGGTGATGATGATGATGAAGATGATGATGATGGTGGTGAAGATGATGATGATGTTGGTGAAGATGATGATGTAGTTGGTGAAGATGACGATGATGTTGATGAAGATGATGATGATGATGGTGATGATGATGATGTAGTTGGTGATGATGATGATTATGTTGTTGTTGGTGATGATGATTATGCTGTTGTTGGTGATGATGATAACATAAAAACTCACAAAATAAACCCACAAAACAAACCAAAGACTCCAAATATTAGAAGAAAAGTTGCCCCTAGCAACGTACTTCAGCATGACTTTTGACCGATTGCTGACCTGGCTGGCCGACATCGAACTGGAAATAACGTGCATAGATTACAAACACGATGACCCTGTCGAAGAAGTCAAGGTCAAACAGGATAGGGCAAAGGTCATTTGCTATATTTATCATAATTTCATCCGTTATTATTCTATAATTAGAATTTTGTAACTTGCGATCACATAGGCCGCCCAGAGATTGATAGACGACTACAAGGCAGTAGTCGATGACGTCATAATGACCGGAAATGATCTCATGTCCATTTCTACGAGGTAAGATCACGTGGTTTTCAAGATAAAACAAAAGATAATTAATACGCAGTTAATTATATAGCGCAAATAAGGAAATACGGTATGTTTAAACTTGTATAACGTTGAAAGAATTAGCAAAAATACCCACACACACTTACCCACACACACACACTTACCCACAAACACACACACACTTACCCACACACATACACACACACGCACAAAAGATACGACGCGGCTGGGGTCCAGCGTCAAGTAGATCATGTGACCAATCGCTACGTCATCGTCAAACAGTCAGTGAGGGGCAAGCTGGCCCTGCTGGACGAAGCCGTGCGTAGGTTGAACGTCGATGTGAGTTGGGATTTTTTTTTTTATAACAATAATAATAATAATAATGATAATAATAATGATAATAATCATAATAATAATCATAATAATAATGATGATGATAATAATCTTATCTTATCTAGGATTGATTATTGTAACTCGCTCTACTATGGTCTTCCTGACTCTATACTCTATCCTTTAAGTAAAGCTTTTAACTCTGCTGCTCGTCTAGTTGCTCGTGCCCCTTTCTTTTCTCATATATCTCCATATCTTGTTCTCTTGCACTGGCTACCTATAAAATATAGAATAATTTTTAAAATTTGCACGTTCATGTATAAGTCTCAATCTAAATTATTTTCTAAGTATTTATCAGATATATTAATTGAACCTAAACGCCCCGTTTTACGATCGTCTTCTTCTTCTCGCTTTTTCTTAACTCGTGTTAAACACTCTTTTGCCAAATCTGCTTTTGCTTTTTCTGGTCCTTTTCTCTGGAACTCTCTACCTCCTTCTCTGACTACTTCTCCATCACTTACGAAGTTCATAGCGGATCTCAAGACCCATCTGTTTTCAAAATTCATTGAGGAGCGCTGTTGAACATCGCGGAAATAGCGCTTTATAAGCTAATTGATTGATTGATTGATTGATTGAATAATGATAATAATAATAATAGTAATAATAATAATGGTAAAGATGATGATGATGATGATGATGATGATGCCAAAGGTCATTGTGACTCTGGACAGCATAGTTGACGACCTACAATATTTGAACGGCAAGGCGAAATACGCCGACCCAATTGCAGCCAACCCAACGACCTTGAGAGGTCAAATTGCCGAAAATGAGGTCAGTATTGTCATCAGGATAGTCGCGTGAGTGTCATTCACCTATCATCGTCATCATCATCGTCATCATCATCATCATCGTCACTGTCAGTCAATTGTGGAAGACTTGCACAGTTGCAATCACGTGATCACTAGCGTTAAAGGCGCCATTGACCAAACTCTGAAGAAAATGTCCGAATCCAGTGATGAACAGAGCAGTTAGTGGAATAATGACGACGATGATGATGATGATGATGATTGTAATGATCAGATGATGTCTGTGGTAATAATATAATCACAAACACACACACACATGCACACACACGCAAACACACACACACACACACGCGCGCGCAAACACACACACACGCCTAAACAAACACACACACAACCAGGCGAAGAACTAGTGACAGAACTGAAGACACTGGACGACCTGCAATCATCAGTCTTTACGAACACACGCCAGCGTTCGGTGAAGCTGAGAGGGGCAGTTGGTGTTGCAGACAGGTTCCACGTAGACTTCGAGAACACCATAGACCTGTTGCGAGACATCAGAGACGAGCTGGTTGCTCAGGAACTGCCTGGAGTCGAGACAGAGGTCGTTGAGATACAACAGAAAGAATTGAAGGTGACTCTTTTTGTCTTGTGGTTTCATGTGTTTTTCATGTTTTGTATTGTAAAAAGAAGAAAATAAATAAAGTTAAAAGAAAGAGAGAGTAAATTTATTTTCGTTAGATGTTAATATTTATTTCGAGGTTATTTATTTGCGGTTATTGTTTATTTTCACTAAAACCATCAAACCATCCAACCAATCGGTTAACCAACCAACCAACCAACAAACCAACCCAACTGACCCAAACAGAAACTCACAAACCAGTTTAAAAAAGCAAACAGCATGTTGGATAGTTGCCGCAGAACTGTAGAAGAACTGGCAAATTTTTGCGATGCACCTGGATTGGCTGAGGTGGAGAAACACCTGGAAGATATGGAGAGTCTGAGAGAAGAGATTGATGACAAGGCTTGGGAGAAAATTATTTTTCTTATAAAATATTTTTATTAATTATTATAAATATTTATCATGTGACTATAGTTATTATTTTATTTTTTATTATATTATGATTTAGTGTTTAATCATATTTTTTGAAAAAAAAAGATAAAAGACAGGTCGGCTCATTTAGAAGTTGCACTTGAGAGGTCGAAGTTTTTCAACAAATATTATAAGGTACGTACTGAATGAATGAATGATTGTATGAATGAATTAATTAATTAATGAATGAATGAACGAACGAACGAATGGTCGTGAGAGTAAGCAGTTGGATGAATGATTCATTCAGATTTTATCGGTTCGGTTTTACTCAGTTTTACAAGAAATATTCTCACTACAGACTCATGATTTTAAAACAATTATATAAATAATAATAATAATTATTATTAATTATAATAATAAATATAATTATTATTATTTATCTCGTAGGCGATAATGCAGTGGCTACCAAAAGCAGAAGAGAAAATTATAGCCGTTTCGCCAGTAGCGGCTCATCCAAGATCTGTCAAAATCCAAATCGAAGAACTCAAAGTACCATCATTAATATTATTATTTATAATTTATTATTATTTGTTAATATTATTATTATTACCACTATCATTCTTCTTCTTCTTCTTCTTCTTCTTCTTCTTCTTCTTCTTCTTCTTCTTCTTCTTTTTCTTCTCCTTCTTCATCATCATCATCATCATCATCATCATCTTCTTCTTCTTCTTTTTCTTCTCCTTCTTCATCATCATCATCATCATCATCTTCTTCTTCTTCTTCTTTTTCTTCTTCCTTTTCTTCCTCTTCTTCCTCTTATTATTATTAATTTTAACTAACTATGCAACCGAACTGGGCAGGTCCTAAAGATCCAACTGAGGCCCCATCATGTGGACATTGAGAATTTGAACCAGTACATGTCTGACCTCTCCAGTAACTCCCCCTTCATGGCTGAGGCCCTCACGAGTAGGGTGGCAGAGATCAATGAGAGGTGGCATCGTTTGTTAAAGGAGTTTGAGTCTAGAGAGGTAGGGGTAACTTTCTCCTTTCTCTCTCTCTCTCTCTCTCTTTCTATTGCTCTTTTTTTCTCTTTATGTTGAAAGAGTTTGAATCTAGAGAAGTAACTCTGTGGTAGAACTTTTGTTTTTCTTTCTCTTTCTCCCCTCCCTCTCCCTCTCTCTTTCACTTTCTTTCTATATACACACATATACAATTTTTTCTATCATTAACTTCTCCAGATTATATTTCAATTCTTACCCCTTGCACACCCGACAGACCCACCTGCACGATATCCTGGTGGAACTGGGCGAGGTCAACCACTCCGTCGATGACGTCATCGGGTTTCTGCAGCAGGTCGAGTCTGACCTTCAACAGTTCGAAAGGTCATACGTCGACCCCGGTCACGTGATTTTGTATTTGAGGAAAATTCAGGTAGGTTGAAAAGGCGGAAATTTTTTTGTTGGTTTCAAATTTTTTTTTACTATAGTTTGTGAACGTTTGAGAAATGCTATAAATCAACCAACTAACCAACCAACCAATCATAAAACAGAAAGAACTGGTGAACCTTGACCCGGTGATTGCCCGTTTGAACGGGGTCATCCAAATGTCCGCAGAACGTAGCGGTAAGACGTCAACAGCCCTGTTGGAGAAGCAGGATGAAATGATGAACATGTACCTCGATACGCAAGTTCTTGCTCGGGATAAGTTGAATGAACTGCATGGCAGATTGAAACAGGTTGGCTGGTTGGTTGATTGGTTGGTTGGTTGGTTGGTTGTTTGGTTAGTTGGTTGGTTGTCTGGTTGGTTGATTGGTTGGCTGGCTGGTTGGATGGCTGATTATTGGTGCAACTTGCTGATGATGTAAAATTAACAACCAATTAGACAAAAAAAAACAAATTAATTTGAACGTAGTTTCAAATAAAAATTCAAAAAAATTCTAAAAAAATTCATTCCACACCACAGGTCAAAGGTTACATGGGTAGCGTGGACGACCTCTTGACCTGGTTACACGAGTTCAAAGTGAAGTTGAAGGCCACGGAGTTCATGGGTGTTCTTCCAGAGGAAGTCAAAACCCAACATGCTCTGATAACGGTAACTTTTTTAAAAAATAAAATTTAAATAACAGACAAAATCATAACGAAGTAAAATAATTAACTAATTAATTAATTCACTAATTAATTAATTAATTAATTAAATAGGAAAGTTACGAAGAGTTGAGCAACAAAGAGATTGAAATCCTGGCGATCATGCTTAACGGTGAGGACATGCTGGCCAGATGTCGGGAGAAAGACGCCAAGCAGCTCAAAGCCAAACTGGAGATGCTACAAGAGAGGCTCAAAGAAACGAAAATCAGAGCTGAAAAACGAAAGGTTCCCTTTCAATTAACAATTTTTTCCAATTGTTAACAATAAATTTTCAACTGAAAACAGATATTGAAATGAAGTAAAATAATTATTTTTTTTCAAAATTCCACCCAACCAACCAACCACCCAACCAACCACCCAACCAACCAACCAACTGACTGACAGAAAAAGATGGAAGGTCACATGAAGGCAGTCGAAATGTTCCACAAACTCTTCTCCACCCATATCGACTGGTTGGACAAAGCCGAGAAAACACTAGCCACCTTAAAGCACAGGCATAAGACGATGGAGAAGATTCAAAACCAACTTCAAATTCATCAGGTAGTTTTTTTTATTCATCCACTCCTTCATTCGCCCATCAATTCATTTATTTATTTATTTATTACTCATTCGTTTATTCACTCGTTTATTCATTCATTCACTCACTCACTTATGCATTCACTCACTCACTCCTTCACTCCTTCATTCACTCACTCAAGGAACTGAAAAAAGACGTAGACTTCCAGTGCAAGATCGCTCAGAATGTGGAGAACACTGGGACCTACTTAAAGTACTTCGGCAGTAAGAGGGACACGGTCTATGTCAAGAACCTTCTCGTCGGGGTCAAGGTCAGATGGAAGAAGTTGGTCAGGAAAGTTGATGAAGCTGGTCGCCTGTTGCAGCAAGCGTTCAGAGAAGATAAGAGGGTTCGTTGCGATTTGATTGGTTCTTTCGGAGGAATTCTGCCCATTGGTTGGCCGGTTTGAATGAGATCTGTGATTTGATTGGTTGAGTTTGATTAGTTGATTTCAATGAATGTGATATGATCTATCACATCAGAGCGTTCATGTCTTCGAATTACTTCACTAGCAAATAAACTTTTATAACTCGATAGCTGGCTGGCTTGTTCAGTTATTCCCACAACACCATTATAGACATGCATTCTTTGATTGTAAGGAGAAGCCACATTACATAGTGACAAGAAACAGAGCGAAACACATACATTGCATTATATATAATTGAAAATTTCCCATCAAACTGCCTTCCAGTTTAATGATTGCTGGAAATCGCTGACTGAATGGCTGGACGAGGGTGAGATCGTTCTGAAGAAGTACGTGGCTGACTGTGGGGGGAGGAAGAACCTGAAGGAGGCTGGCAAGGAGGTCTCCAAGGAGGCCAAAGATGGCGATGAATTGCACGTGAGAACCTTCCGGAAAACAATTTTTTAAATGTTTTTTCCTCACTAATCTTCACCGTAAATTTAAAAACGAAACTGAAACCTCATGCACTCAGAAATTTCAAACTCAAATGTCTGCCAAACACCCGAACTACTACTCGACCATGCGACTGGGCACGAGTTTGAGAGACCAGTGCCCGGCAGAAGACCCCGAACGAGAAGTTCTCAATGAAATGTTGGAGGCCCTCAAGCAGAAATGGAACACCCTTAGATCCATTGCCTCTCAAAGGTCTGTGCTTCTTTTTTTTCCACATTTTCATTCTCAATCTTTCTAAAAATATTCACTCTTCAATTTTTTTGACGCACTTTTACATATACGGTCTAGCGGTCCGTATTGTATAGCACGTGAATCTTAAATACTTTTACAGCCGAGTGGAATGTACTTAATACCGATTCCATATCGATTCTTTTTCGGGAGTTGGTTATTTATAGAACCGATTTTATTATTACAAGGATGTATGTCACTTAATAGGAGTGTGAATGCCTGCACAGATTCTGCGAAGGTTCAAACAACGTGTAGCGATCTAGTTATTTTTCGTCATGATGTTTGTTGGTGAGTGTTGGGGTACGATAAGTGTAAATCGTTTGAATGGCGTCGTTAGGTCGTTCAAATGCAAGCTGAATCTGAAATTTAAACCAATGAAAAGACTAATTTTTTGTGTGTATGTTAAGATAGATTATAAGGTAAAGAACACAAACATCATCAGCATCGCTATCCTCATCAGCATCATCATCATCATCACCGTCATAAACATCATTATCATCTTTTTCTTCTTCGTCATCATCATTATAAACATCACCATCCAACTCACCTTAAAGAGCGATGTGCAAATAAATAACATTATTCATCGCGTGCACTGGTGTACAGGTGTGAATGTGTACGTGTGTGTACGTGTGTGTGAGTGTACATGTGTGTGTGTGTGTGTGTGTGTGTGTGTGTGTATGCGGCTTTTCTTAATTGCTAATTAGTGTTATCCAGGTGATATTCTACGCTTGCAAGCTTACCTGTCTGCTGTAGAAATAAAAATATTTATTTGGCGCTAAATTTATTCTTTCGAAACTAAAACAGCTGTTGTTGTTGCTGTTGTTGTTAATGCTGTTGTTGTTGTGGTTGTCGCTGTTGTAGTAGTAGTTGTGGTTGTTGTGGTTGTTGTAGTTGTTTTGGTTTTTATCTCAATGATGTTGTTTGTTGTTGACTGCTTTGTCGTGTGTCTATCAGATCCAATAAAAATTCAGTTAATGAATGAATAGATGAATGAATGAATGAATGAATAAAAAAAGTTAAACGCATGGAGAAAAATAATACTAAAACATACTTTGAAAAAGTGTAGNTATTTTTTTACGGTTGGTATAACATTGGCCAAAAATTTTTCATTTGAATAAACAATTTGAATAACTAATATAACTCATGCTCCGTTAGGATATATACC
>NW_008703617.1:314523-351658 GCF_000326865.2 Helobdella robusta | reverse complement strand
CTTTTTCTGTTATGTTCCCAAATTTAATTGAAGAGCTATTCTTACTTTGAAAATTGTATATTTAAAATTTGAAAATTCTGATTATATATATATACACATACATACATACATACATACATACATACATACAAACATACACTTTTAAAAGTTTGAAGTTGTTTAAGATTAAGACTCTTGTCAATACGGTTTGATTGTCATTAAAGGCTTTGTATATAGCCACTATAATAGTACGCTTTCTGATTTTGAAGGAATTAATTTTTGTTATTCAGTTATAAAAATTCAGAATAAAATGTATAAATTGGTTGACCAATTATTCAATAAATAAATAAAATTATATAAAAAAGTCTGGATTGAAATGGGTATCTAAGTCTACCTTACATACATACATACATACATACAAACAAACAAACAAACAAACATACATACATACATACATACTTACATACATACATACATACATACATACATACATACATACATACATACATACATACATACATACATACATACATACATACATACATATATACATACGTCTTAGCTACGAATCTTCCATTCGTTAGTATTCTTAAATATTCTTATTCTGATGTTCTCTTCTTTATTTTAATATTTTTATATCAGTACAAAAAAACCTTCTAAAAATACTTCGATATTGTATTAATAAAACCTCATCAAAATTTACATAAGTCCTTGACCAGTGTCAATAGAGAGAGAAAAAGAGAGAGAGAAAGAGAGAGAGAGAGAGAGAGAGAGAGAGAGAGAGAGAGAGATAAATATTTATCTTGTTAAAAGCCTATAATTTATATTATAAAATGTTAAAATATGACCCTGATGTATATTATTTAAAAAGCAATATTATTCAATATATATATATATATATATATAATAATTACTATAATTAATATTTAATTATTTATTATAACCGTAATTATAATTAGGATGCTAATTTGTAATTTAAATGACTATTACATTCGCTGTACTAGGCAAATAACCTGAAGCCAAAGGAAGAATGCGTATCGAATGTATCACTTATACATGCCATCAGATGCCATTACGTATACATGCCATCATTTCACTTAATTTCTCTCTCTCTCTCTCTCTTTCTCTTTCTCTCTCTCTCTCTATTTTTTCTATTTTTCTCTCTCTTTCTCTCTTCTCTCTCCTCTCTCTCTCTTTTTCTGATACACAGTTGTTTTAGCTCTAAGTTTAATTTTTTAATTTCATCTCACAATCGAATTCTTTTCCTACAAACATGCTAACGTGCACACACGTACACACACGCACGCATACACACAGACACACACACACACGTACACACACACACACACGCACACAGGCAAGTGAAATTGGAAGAGGGGTTGATGTCTTCTGGACGTCTGACGGATGCCCTGCAGTCCCTTCTGGAATGGCTGACCAAAGCGGAAGTCTACCTCGTTCAGGATCAACCAATTCTAGGCGACCTGGATACAGTATCTATACTCATTGAGAAACACAAAGTGAGTGAATGAGTGAGTGAGAGAGTGAGTGAGTGAGTGAGTAAGTGAGTGAGTGAGAGAGTGATGGTATGATTGATTGAATAAATGATTAACAAATAAGTAAATAATAGAGGTAAATAGATAGTTGATTGGATGAATAAAGAAATTAATGAACGAAAGAACGAACAATCGAACGAACGAATGAAGGAATAATACTAAACAAACAAAAATTTGAAATGTAAACATCCAATTTTTTCTATTTATGGTTCGTAAAAATTGAACGAACGAACGAACTTTTCTCATATTTTCATTTTAAAACAATAAACTTCTTTGTCTCCACATCACCGCCATAAAAACAACCACCACCCACATCATCATCATCATCATCACCAATATCATCACCAGCGTCATCATCATCACCAACGCCATCACCAACACCATAATCATCATCATCATTATCACCACCACTATCATCATCATCACTACCATCATCATCATCATCACTTGCAGTTGTTTCAGCAGGAGCTGACGAGTAGACGTGCCATGGTTTCCGCCATGCTAAGCAGCCCCTCAGACGACCCGCAAGTTCAAGGTCGCAGAAAAATAAATTATTAATTATAATTAATTACAAATAATTAATCATAATTTTAAGAGGTGGTGTAGTGGTTAAGACGCCTGGTTCTGCCGCTGCAGTGACCAGGTTCGACTGCAATAAGATCTTATCCGTCTGTCTAATGCAATCTGTCTGTCTGTCTGCGTGTTTGTCTGTCTGTCTGTCTGTGTTGTTGTTGGTATGTCTCTGAGAATTATTCAAGAGAAAATTAATAATAATAATCACGATAAATTTATTTTTTTAATTTTATTATTTAATTAGGTCAGTTGAAGGAATTGGGTCAGGTCTGGGAGAGGGTTAAAGATCTGAGCGAGGTCAGGGAGAACAAACTGCAAGAGTCTTTAAAATTGGTGAGAGTTGAAGTTAAAATTGGAGAGGATTTTCGAAACATCATCGTCCTCATCATTGTCCTCATCATCATCGTCGTCCCCATCATCATCATCATCGTCATCGTCATCACAATCATCATCCCAACCACAAAGGCGGAGACCTTCAACGACGCCATCCAGGTCGTTCGTGATTGGCTGCCGGATGCGGAGGCGGAGCTAAAATTTCACTCCATCCCAGACGATGAAGATAGCATAATGCAACTTATTGAGAATCACGAGGTTGTGATGGTGATAATGATGATGACGACGACGATGACGATGACGTCACGTGACGATGATGAAAATGACGTCACGTGATGAAGATGAACGACACGTCATTTTCTTCATTGTTGAGGATGACGTGATGAGGATGACGATGACGTCATATGAAAAAACCCGCCACAATGTTTAGAAATTTCAAGAAGAGCTAGAAGCCCAGCAGACGAACATTGACAAGATTCGAAGTCTGGCCGAGGAGATCCTGGCAAGCTGTCATCCGAACGCAGTCAGATTTGTTAAGTACTACCTCACTATTACACAGACCAGATGGGAGCAGGTGTGTCTGTGTGTCTGTCTGTGTGTTTGTGTGTCTGTG
This sequence comes from Helobdella robusta, assembly GCF_000326865.2. Taxonomy (NCBI): domain Eukaryota; kingdom Metazoa; phylum Annelida; class Clitellata; order Rhynchobdellida; family Glossiphoniidae; genus Helobdella; species Helobdella robusta. Next base: position 348,607 of record NW_008703617.1, on the reverse strand, counting down.
TGTGTTGGAGTGTCTGTGTGTGTGTCTGTGTGTGTTTGTGTGTGTGTGTGTGTGTTTGTGTGTGTTGGTGTGTATTTATATTTGTGATAAAGTGATGAAATAATTTTTACTCCATTGTATGCAATTGAATTGAAACGAACGACACTCGTCACCTGATACCCGTGTATTTAATTTTATACATCCTCTGATAACAAAATGATTAATAATAATAATAATAATAATAATAATGATGATGATGATGATGATGATGATGATGATGATGATGATGATGATGATGATAAAAGTCTACCAATCAGGTCACATCTCACAAAAACAAACCAGCCAATCACGTCAGATCTCAACTTCAAAATCAACCAATCACATCACATCCTTGTCTGCCCCAAGGCCGTCTCGAGATCCAATCAGAGGTCAGCAAAGCTACACGACGCTCTCAAGACGACACGTGACAATGCATCAACCATGGCGGAGCTGATGTCATGGCTGAATGATGGCCATGCCCTGATGCTGGCCAAGGATAAAGATGACCTCCCTGATGATCTGACCGTTGTCGAGACACTTAGCAAAGAGCATTTGGTTGGTTGGTTGGTGGGTTGGTTGGGTGGCTGGTTGTTTGGTGGTTGGTTGGTTGGTTGGTTGGTTGGTTAGCTGGTTAGTTGGTTGACAGGTTGGTTGGTTGGTTGGTTGGTTGTTTATTTTTTTTTTCATTTTAATATTCTCAGGAATTTCACGAAGAACTGATCAACAAATCAAAAGACATCGATCGAATCGTCAAATCATTTTCCGGAGGCGTGTCCTCGTCTGGGACCTCACCCGCCTCTGGCCAATCAGAAAAGAGAACCAACTCAGGAAGGCGAGGTCAACTTTTAAAAGTTAGCCAATCAGAGACAAGCGAATCGATGAGTTGTAAAGCTACAGCACTTCAAAACAAATGGAAGCTGGTCTTGAAGATGTCGACCGACAGGAAGAAGAAGCTGCAGGACGCTCTCAGCCGAATTCTAGAGGTCTTCGGATAGTTTTTTTTTTACATCCTCTTAACATCTCTGAACAAACACACAATAAACAATAAAATTTTTGGAAAAAAAAATAAAAAAAAAATAAACAAACAATTCAACTCACAAAACCGTCACACTCTGCAAACAATCGCGCCAACAGTTGGAGAATTGTCGAAATTTCGATTTTGAAGTCTGGCGCAGAAAGTACATTGCATGGAACCGAGCCAACAAGTTGAAGTTCATGGATTTTTTTAGGAGGCAGGATCGACACGGAACCGGATTGTTGACCAGGAAGGAGTTCGTAGAGGGAATCATGGCGTCAAGTTTGTTGCTGTTGTTGTTGTTGCTGCTGTTGTTGTTGTTGTTGTAGTTGTTGTAGTTGTTGCTGTTGTTGTTGTTGTTGTAGTTGTTGCTGTTGTTGTAGTTGTTGTTGTTGTTGTTGTTGTTGTTGTTGTTGTTGTTGTTGTTGTAGTTGTTGTCGATGTTGCTACTTTACTGTTTTCAATTACGAAAATTGAAATGTAAACAAATTAAACAACAACATCAGCAGCATCAACAACAACAAAAACAACAACAGCTACAACAACAACATCATCAACAACAAAAAAAACAACAACAGCTACAACAACAAAAACAACAACAACAAAAACTAAAAACAACAACAACATCATCAACAACATCATCAACAACAACATCATCAGCAACATCAACAACATTGGCAACAACAACAACAAAAACAACAACAACTACTACAGAATTCCCAACGAACGAGACTGAATTGTTGGTGGTGTTTAAAGTTTTTGATGTGAAACGACTGGGACGTATCCAGTACAAAACGTTCGTCGACGCCATCATGCGGCCCGATAAACCGGTTTGTCGAAGTTTTTGTTGTTGTTGTTGTTGTAATGTCGTTGTGTTGTTATAGTTGCACACACACGCACACAGACACGCACACACATACGCACGCACACACACTTTTATTAGCATTTATTTTCGGTGTTAAATATGATTGCATATCGCTACACGTATTTATTTACTAAAAAAACACGATCTTTAAAAAATTTTTTAGAATAAAACACACACGCGCGCACACACACGCACAAACACGGACGCACACACACAAACACACACACAGATAACTCCGAATAGATCCGAATCGAAACTGACCTCAGACTCACAGACGATTGACCAAGAGATTGATGACAGGCTGGCAAAATGCCAGTGCAGAATTCCCTTCACAGTTCAGAAGGTAGACGACTGCAAGTACAAGGTCAGTATCATTACCAGGATTATAAACATCATCATCATCGCCATCATCGTCATCATCGTCATCGTCATCATCATCATCATCATCATCATCATCAACAGTTTGGCGATAAGGATAGGGTTTGCACGGTCCGACTGATGAATGGGATGATTTACGTCAGGTTTGGCAGCAGTTGGGTGCCTCTTGAAGAATTCATCAATAACAACGATCCCTGTAAAAGTGAGTGAATGAATGAATGAATAAATGAATGAATGAATGAATGAATGAATGAATGAATGAATGAATGAATGAATGAATGAATGAACGAACGAACGAATGATTGAACGAACGAACGAACGAACGAATGATTGAATGAACCAACTGAACAGACGAACGAACGAATGGGTGAACAGACGAACGAGCAAATGATTACTTAACATTCATCATTATTATTTTTCAGTGAAAGTTAGGCCATCATCTTCATCGAGATCTGGTTAGCCACGCCTTCAAACTTCAATTATCCATCTTCTCATTATTTTTCTTCTAAATACTCTTCGTTTTCATTTTAAATCCAATTTATTTTAATTTAATTAAATTTAGTTTATTCAATTTTTGGTTAATTAAACCTCGTTATTTGAGTTAAATTTATTATTTCGTTAAATATAATTAATATTTTTATTCATTTTATACGTACATACACGTTCAATCTATCCTATTCTCATGTTACAATCATTCAGCTATATTTTCCAAGCTTAAATCAACATTCATCTTACCTGTACAATGCAAATTACAATGAAAGGCACACACACACACATACATACACACACACGCATACATACATACAAACATACATATATACGTACATATACAAACCACACCTGAATTTTGTCGGCTGATTGTCTAGATAGAAGATGAAGTACAAACAAACCGATAGACACATTTCCAAATGTATCCACACCAAATTACACTTTACACACACACGCACACACAAATGTACACACATACACACACGCACATACATAAACCTACACACGCAGCACACGCACACATGCACACAACTGAGATAACATATAAAACAAACCAAAAATATAAGCCAGCACAGATATAAACCGACAAAAAATGTAAAAAAAACACACGTGAAACATCCACACGGACAGCCTTCAAATCCACAAGTAGCGCCAGTGAACTTAGAGTCTACAACAGCAGCAGCAGCAGCAATTTCGACGTCTGTAGCAACTACAGCTACGACAGTAGCCACAACAACAACAACAACAACAACAGTAACGCTTATCACAACGTAACACTACCGAACGGCAAAATGAACAACAACAGCAATAACAACAACAGCAGCTACGCAACAAATTCCTTACCTCGCGTTCGAACCCCGAACAGCAGAGTTGCAAAACTTTACGAAGCACCATCACCTCTCTCCTCATCAACTCCTCTTTCTAGAAACAACAACAACAACAACAGTAATACTAATAAGATCAGCAACTATAGCCATATAAGGAGCAATCATTTTAAATCGAACGCGCTAGAAAAATCGCGGCAAATGCTCTTTTCAAAATCCTGCGGCAACCTACCAGCAAATGACGTCATCAACAACAACAACAACGACAACAACAACGACAATGGTGAAAATGTTAGTTTCAACGGTTCGTCATTATCGAAGACTTCAAAGAACTTCGTGCAAGCTAACAAAAATGTACTGTCAAGTATGAGCCCCGCAAGATTTGCCGGGACAGCAGCAAGAAATGCAACGACTACAACAGCCACAAAAACGCCAACAATCGCTAACAAAACAGCCACAAAAATATTAATATCTCCACCATCAGTGACGTCATCATCACTATCATCATCATCAGCAGCAGCACCTGTAGCAACGACAGCAGCAACAGCGTCTACTGAAAATGATGCTCCAATTCAATCATGTACAAATTCTTCGAGCACAGGTAGCTGAAGAAAAAATGAAAAAAAATTGAAAAAAATTGAGGAAAAATAAAATAAATTATATAATAATAATAATAATAAGAGGATGAAAGATAAATTAAAAATAAGAATAGCAATAATAGTTTTGATAGCAATAGCTTTAATATGTGAAGAGTCTCAATGAAACACGCGTAATGTATGTAGAAGACATACAGTAGTGAAACGCTGTATGTCGCCATCGTCACCACCATCATCAAAACTTCATCATTTCATCATCATCATTATCAAAACATCATCATCATCATAAAACATCGTTATTATCATCATCATTATCATCGTCGTCGTCATGTTTCAGTTTGAAAATTTTTGAGTTGTAATTAAGTTGGTTTAAGTTAGTTTTGAAATTTTTCGTCCTACTTTCAAAAATATTTTTTTAGTTTAATTTTTAAACATGTTCAGTTCGAAAAGCATGAAATTATTTTCAAATAATAAATAGCTTCATTGGATGAATTTAAAATTTGAAATATCCTCCCAAATCTCTTTCAATCTTTTTTCTAGACCAAATATCGATAATTTCCCGTCACATCTCTCCAAAAATATTCAGGAATGGGCCTATCCGTGCACAACACCAGCACTTCCGGTTCGACACCGAGGTACCGGAAGGTCCACTCCACCCTTACGAACGGCCGGCAATCGTCAGCGTCATCTTCGTCGTCGTCGACCACATCAACATGGCCGCGGACTGAACCTAATCAGTTGACGCCCGGTAGCCTCACTAACTCTGTGGCCTCTGCTCCTGGCGGTAGTGTAATGTCGCCAAGGTTCGCCAGGTTTTTGTATGTTTGTTTGTATGTTTGTTTGTATGTTTGGTTGTATGTCCGTATGCATGTTTGTTTGTATGTTTGTATGTTTGTTTGTATGTTTGGTCTGTATGTCTGTATGCATGTATGCATGTTTGTTTGTGTGTTTGTATGCATGTTTGGTTGTATTCATTCCTTTAATGGAGTATACAATCCTCGTACTACAGACAGCCACAGCAGCCACAGCAGCAGAGTCCAACCAGCAGCACGACTTCCCCAAACAGCACCTCCATCCGACCTTCCAGACGCACCCCGGGCTCGCAATCCACCCCCTCATCTACGGCCTCGTCCCCCTCATCAAGATACGCCCTCAAGACATTCACGACCTCTAGGTCGCCTCAAAGGACTCCAAGAGCCAGACCCTCTGTGGTCGCAGCTGAAGGTGAAGGTGATGGAAGAAGGGGCGTGGCAAGTTCGTCTGATCAAAGACGACGATTGGTCATCGGAGGTCCAGCTGCCACGGCTGCTAGTGGCGTTGGTGGTAACGTCAACAAAGCTGCCACAACAGCCACCACCAGTAGTAACAGTGGTGGTGGTAGTAATTTGAATGCTGGTACTAATAATACTAAGAGTCCTTCCCTCTTCTTGACTAACCGCACTTTGAATATTTAGTAATAAAGTGGTTGATTTGAATGACGCCATTTGATTGACGTGACGTCATAAGACTGATGCGATGTCACGTGATTTTTATCGCGTCGTTTGATTGGTTGATTGATTGGTATCATGTGATAGATTAGTTGAATGTGATTGATTTGACCTACTGAATGTAATGGAGGTCAAGTTAGAAGAAAAGTATATGTATGTTTGTGCGTGTGTGTGTTTGTGTGCGTGAAGTTGAGTATTTGTGTGTGTGTGTGGTGTGTGTGTGTGTGTGTGTGTGTGTGTGTGGTCTGGCTTACATATTTATAATTATAAACGTTATGATTCTGAAATCACACACACAAAAAGAAAAATATCTTTTTTTAACTTCTCGTTCTCGTACCACCCACCTTATAAATCATGTTAGTTGTTTTGTTAACATCATGGTGAGAATAAGGATAATAATAATAGCACATATTATTATTTTCGGTATTACATCGCTGGTATTATTAATATTATTAATTAATTAATATAATTAATTATTTAATATTATTATTATGATTTTTCTTATAAAGACGGTTGTGTAATTTTACATTTAATTTTAGAATCAAAATGAATATTCTTACACATTCCTCTTCTACATACACAGTAACACACATATACACATAAATTCTCTCTCTCTCTCTATCTATCTCTCTTTTTCTCTCACACACACATACACACACACGCACACGCACATTTCTTAATATTAATTCGCCCCATCAGTACATGCATTTTTTGAAAAAATTCCATTGCTTAATCCCTCAATTATTTCTTGCTATTAATATCTTCATTTGTAAACTACGTATATATATATATATATATATATATATATATATATATATATATATATATATATATATATATATATATATATATATATATATATTCTAACAGGAATAAAAGGCAACTATGGCAAATAATTTGTCTCCTATTATTGCTCATTTTTTAAATAAAGAATCGATAGAACTAATGTAGCGTTAAGTAAATTAGTAGTCTGGGTGTCGATTAGTGAAAAGTTAATTAATAGGTTTTAATTAAATCAATTTAAAAACTCCGATTTCAATGGGGTCAAAAACAGCTGATCGCTTTAAACAGCCGTTACCACAGAAAAAATAATGTTTATTCACAAACTTATCGTCTTTGTTTTTTTTAAAAGTTAATTTGCGCTTTTATAGTGTTTTTTTTCTTAAAGATTTCGCCCTAATATCTCGATTAGTGTTACCATTTTTTTTAAATTGGCCACTTTTTTAGTATTTGATGTGAAAAAAGGCAAAAAAGTAATAAAAAACACACAAAAACATGATTTCGTCATTTTCCAAGCACACAGGTAATGAATGCATGTAGTAACTTATAAAAGTAAATTTTAATAAATTTTTATTGTATAATAAATATTTAATGTTATAAAATAAAGCAATAAATATTTATATTTATTTACAAATGTACCATTATTTTCTACAGTCAAAAATTGTAGTAACATTGTTAAACAAGGAAAAGTGGTAACTTTATTTTTAATTAATTTAATTTAATTAATTTATTTTTTTTTAAATTTCATTTTATTGAATAATTTTTCTTGAAATATTTGTTATTTAATATAATTATTAATAAATATATGTCATAATTTGTATTAATTATAATTTAAAGATAATAACTATTATAATTATGGCATGTTTAGATAGCAATCGAGGGGAACATTGGAGCTGGAAAGACTGTTTGCCTGAATTACTTAAGAGGGAAAAATTACATTGATGTATGTATGTATGTATGTATGTGTGTATGTATGTATGTATGTATGTATGTATGTGTGTATGTATGTATGTATGTATGTGTGTATGTATGAATGCATGTATAAATGTTTGTATGTGTGTATGTATATAATGTATGCATTTATGTATGTATGTTTGTCTGCCTGTATGTATGTACAAACAGGTGCAAGAGGAACCCATTCATAATTGGAGAGATGTGTCTGGCTCTAATGCTTTGGTTTGTTAGAGTAACTCATAAACATACATACATACATATATGTTGGTAATAGACCATAATTTTCTGGTAAATGTTAACGCCAAACATTCAGTAGAATTTATAGAATATTGTAAAAACATACATATATACATACGCATACAAACATATATTGCTTTTGGTCAAATAAATTATTTTTCAATTTAATTCAACATATATACACATACATACGGACATACATGCATACAAAATACAAACATGCATACACTTATACATACACATATTCATTCATACAGGATTTATTGTATACAGAACCATCAAGATGGTCCTTCTTATTCAACCAATATGCCCTACTCAGTAGAGTTAACATTTACCAGCAAAAATTTGTTAATATAGAGTTTTTAATTCATTCTTTTATTTGTTTATTCATTCATCCATTCGTTCATTCATCCATTCATTCATTGATTCATCTTTTCTACAGACTACAAGGTTGAAAGTTTTAGAGAGATCCGTCTACAGTACATTGCACGTTTTTGCACAGAACAATTTTAACAAGTGAATTACAATAATAATTATTATATTAATAATAATTATTATTATATTAATAATAATAATAATGAATAATAATGAATGGCAGTAATTTGGTTTTCATAGCAAAGATATGAATGCCATAGAATTCAAAGTGATGAATGATTGGTTCGTGTTCTTGGTCAACTCTCTCAACATCAACATCGATCATTTTGGTTGGCTGGCAGTTGATTGGTTGGCTAGTTTATTGGTCGATTAGTTGAATGATTGATTGGTTGATTAATTAGATGATTGATTGGTTGATTGATTGGTCGACTAATTAAATAATTGGTTGATCAGTTTATGGATTGATTGGTTGATTAGTTGTTTGATTGGTCTTTCCAATTTAGATTAATGAAACTTAATTTAAATATATACATCATTTAGTAACAATATTTATTATGAATATTTATGAACAGTTATAAATATTTATGAACAAATATGAATATTTATAAACAATTATGAATAATTAATGAAAGTATACTTGAGGTCAGAGCCAGAGGTCTGTTTTGAGAGAGTAAGAAGAAGAGGCAGAGATGAGGAGCGATCCCTGTCCCTTGTCAGTCACATTCATCTATAATTACTTTTAATTATTCCATAATTATCTTTCGTAATTATTATAAATATAGTTATAATTATAATTTGATTTGGAGGAATTTTTGGAAGATTTGCACAACTTACATGAAGATCTTTTTATAAGGAACCCACGCAAACTCAATGGCGCCGAGGTTCACGTAAGTAATGTTGGGGCAATAATACACACACACACGCACGCACACACACACACACACACACGTACATAAATTAATATAATTTTATCATTTCTTAGGTCATAGAGGCGAACAAAGAGATACAACAGTTGATACCTGTGTACGACAACCTCATATCAAACATATCTTGAGATAGATAGATATAGTTAGTTAGATAAATAGGTAGGTAGATAGATAGATAGATCGATAGATAGATAGATAGATATTTTGCAATTCATTAAATGTAACTTGTCTCTTATTGAATTTCAAGTTTAATTTCATTATATAAGCAAACGAACGACGAAAACTCCATCATTTCATCATTGATATCATTATTTATAATAATAATTGTTATTATTATAATTAGTTTATAATTATATTATTTATAATTTATAAATTTATTACCTAAAAATTCAGAGGAACAACAGTGTAAAGGTAAATTAACTTATACGATGCCCGGATACATTTATGTAAATACATTTAAAAAACTCCATTCATCTTCAAACAACTTGGAAAAACGAGAAACTGTCAATCAATCAACCAACCAATCAGTCAACCAACCAATCAATCAACCAACCAATCAGTCAACCAACCAATCAATCAATCAACCAACGAATCGATGGATCAATCATTGAAAATTGAATAAGACGAAAAAATATCAACAATGGCAATCCACACAAACGAACAATGATGAACGAAGATTTCGGTGAAAACGAATTATTATTATTATTGTTACAAGGGGGCATTTCGGTAAAAAAACTTATTATTATTGTTGATGTTGTTGTTATTGATGTTGTTGTTGTTTTTGTTTCGGCATTAAAATATTTACAGGTATGTTGAATGGGTTGATGCTGTATAGCGGTTCTCTTTGCTTGTCTATGATTGGTAGGCGACAAACAACAACATTACTATTATTATTGTTATTATTATTGTTGTTAATATTATTGTTGTTGTTGATTGTCGGAGGATTTTGTTGCTGCTGTTGTTGTTGTTGAGTTAACTGAAACTTTACCTCACCACCACTACTACAATTACTACTATTACTACCACTACTACTACAACAACTACTACTACTACTACAACTACTACTACTACTACTACTACAATTTCCATTCTTGCCGCAATTTTGACTTGGCTGACCGTGTAGTACTGCAGGTAAGATAGAAAGGTGAATATGGATTGCTACGTTAATTTATGTTAATTTATGATAATGTTAGGACAATTTTATGCAAGCATTATGCTAATTTGATGAAAATTCCAGTGACAAATTGAGTTTTTTAGTCATCACATAATATTGAAAAAATTATTAGAGCAATATTTACTAACACAAAGCTTTCACTAGCACATTCTCAACTGCATCTCTGGTCACAGATCCAGATGTTGATGATGATGATGCTTCGGATCTTGATAATGATTTCGATTGATGAGGAGGTAATGATAACGATGATAATGATAGTAGTGGGGCGAGGCAGTTGAACTTGCTCCTGATAACATCCATCTGGTGCTCGATGTTCAGCGTCTGGTAGTTCTTCAGAAGGTTTTCAAGGAGGAGTAACACTATGGCAGACTCTGTGGGGAATTTTATTATTTATTTATAAATGCATGTTTGTATCAATGTGTGTTTGTATGTGCGTGTGTGTGTGTAATAAACACAAATAGCAATAGTTAAAATAGAAATACAAATGCAAACAACATACTGATACATACATGAAACATACAGACACACATACATATAAACAAATACACACAAAGAGCTTAACATGCATACAAACACATACATACAAACACATACATACAAACAAACACACAAACAGACCTATTTGATTGAGTTCAGGTGGTGGCGTATTGTTGAGTGTAGCAGAGATATACCGGTAGACATTGGACCAAATAGTTGATGAATCCAAATTCTTTTTACTGTTGATGTTTTTGTTGTTGATGTCAGTGTTTGAAGCATAAGCCTTGTTAATGCGATTGCAGTTGCTGTTTTTAATGTTTTTGCTGATGTTGTTAACGTTGTTGGCTGTGTTGGGGTTATTAGTGATTTTGATTATAAAGGTAGCGTTTTTATCGCCGGTGTTGAAAGCGTTTTGAACGATGTTTAATTTATCTAAGTTATCGATGTTGTTGTTGTTGTTGCTGCTACTTCTGAGATTACCACTGCTGTTGATGTTATCTCTATCGTTAATGTTATTAATACTGATGTTGTTGTCGTTATTCAAAGAACTATCTAACTGACTTTTGCTGTCTTCAGCAGGCCAGCCGACTGCCTTACTAAATTGCTAGGGGGAAAATAATAAAATTACAATTATTATTAAATTATAAAATAATAAAATAATTATTATTAAATTACAAAATAATAAAATAATAATTATTATTAAATTATTAATAATATTATGAGTAAATAGCATGAGTGTACCTGAGCTAAACAGACTGAATAGTCAGCAACTTGGTCAACTAGAATTTTGTTCAGACTGAACCAATCCTAATTATATAAAATAATCATTAATAATATCATTCTGTAATAAAATTAATTATGGATAATATATTAATAACAAATTATTATTATTATTAATATGAATAATAATTATAAAGTAAAGAAAAGTTCTTGTAAGTTTGCAACAAACATGGAGATGTGATTCTTCGATTTGACTTGAGAACTGTCTTCTCATCTTTATGAACTGCTGGATCTAAAAATTGATTACGACGGCCATAATATAATAATTGCAATAAATAAATATATATTATAATTATAACAGAGATAATTATGAATAATAAACATACCTCTGGGAGATTTTTCTTCATATGAAAATGTCGTTTTATTTTTAAATGGCTGCAAGGTTCGGACCCAAACCTCAATAATTGTAAAGATAATAAATTCATAATTCATGAAATAAATATTGTACAACAAAAATAATAACAAATTTACACTTAATTAATTATTACTTTATAATTAAAAAAATAATTGTAAGTAAGTTCACACAACAAGACACTACAGAGTACAGAGTAACAGCAAAAAATAAAAGTTTTTGAAAAATTAAAAAATTAGGAAATATTAATTTCTTACATCAAAATGCCATCTAGCATCATTTTTTTCTCTTCCAGTGACCAGATTTTGTTGGGTGTCCGTCTTCGCTTTTTTTTTCGTTTTTCTGCCTGTTTCTTAGCAACCTTTTCCTCTGGTAGTTGAACATCCTTAATCTCATAACTGAACGAACTTTTACGTTTTATTCCAGATCTATCGCGAAGATTCATTGCGAATACTTTCGCGAATTAGTAAATTAGTAAATAATATTAATTTAATTTAATATATATAATATGCAGTTTTAAAATTTGTATATCGGGGTTGTAAAATTGCAAATCGAGTTTACTTTTAGTTGTGTAATAAAAAATCAGAGATGTGTGAGTTAAATTAGCACTTACAAACACAAGCTGAAATCTCTCTGCTATAGAGAATGTATGAATTCATACGTAGATGTTTTGTAGAAATAGATAATTTATATCAACATCTACAGTTTGTTTTTATTTTTTAAAGTGTATATTTAATATTTTTAGAAAGAAATATGTGTATAATTCATGAATTAAGCTATTATTGATAATAATTTAAAAAAAAATAGTTTAGCCATAGTGTTTTGCCAAATTGTCCATTATTAAAAGAATAACCAGAGAGTTTATATTTGTAATTTATAGTTTGGCCTACATATGTTCAGTTCATGTCATTTAATGGATCATAGATCACACTCTTTTTGGTTTATATGTTAGTTATAAGTTACTTATCGACGGACGAATTAGCAGTTTCAGAAACAACTTTGTCTTTACTTTTAATGAAACATTTCACTAATTTATAAACTAATTCGAATAATTCTACGGCAGTAGCAGTAGAAATGCCCAACCAGAGAGACAGTATGCCCCCAACGACGCCAATCATGGTGTCCGACGTATAAGCGGGTTCCTCGGAATCATAGAAAGGAACGTTTTCCTTAATCAAGAATTTAATGGTCAGTAGAGATTTCTCAATCTCCGTAAGTTCAGACGTCGAAATGTTATATTTCAAACCGGCGATTGAGCTCCTGGTCTGATTGGGCATTTCAAAATATTTTACATAATTCCTGTAACGTTCTCTGACGCTTGGATGTGATTTTGTGCAGTTCATTAGCCGAATGTAGGTATCAAATAGATCCAGTTGGACGCTGTACTGAGGCCAGGACGCTGCCGATACGAACGTGTCATACATCATTTCCTTGCAAGGACTCAAGCAGATGTACTTGCAGTCTTCGTCCAAGTACATCAGCGAACAGAAAAAGTTTTTCAGAATTAAATCGTTCACTGTTGAAGCGTTCAGTCTGACAAGTTTTAAAATCTCCGTCATGTTCTGTGAGAAGTTCCCACAAGCGTCAACTGTTTCGGCGTAGTTGGATGGGACATCCAAGTAGTTGGATACGCAGCCACACTTCTCGTAGATGTTTTCCTGTTTGCAAAAGTCAGCACAAGAATCACGAGTGTATCGCTGTTTTGGTGAGACTTTAGAGTATTCGTCCTTTGCACATCCATTCCTTCAAAAACATTTTTGAGTTTTTGTAAGAAATTAAAATGTTAAAAGTTAGTAATTTATGAAATAAATGGTATGCTTACTCATTGTATGGCTTTCCAAGTCGAGTTTTTTCAGTTTGCACAATGGTTACAATATTTTCAGTACCCGGAGTCACACTGAAACCCTTTTTGAGGTTGGGTGGGGTGCCAGGGCTGTGCACACTCACCCGAACACCTCTGGCCTGAGAAAGCGGAAAGGAATACTTGTAGGGAATCTGTATAACATTTGGTGGACCGACGTTCAAAAGGAGGTTTATTCCTCTGATTGAAGGATAGTCTTTCAGGGATTTCAGTTTGCTGGCCTGCAGCGTGTAACATGCGTAGTAATTTCTGTTCCAGCGTTTTTTAAAATTATTCAGACAACTTTTATCGTCGTCGAACCTCTGTATTGAGTAGATGTTACATTCAAGAATGAAAGCAGGACAGTCGAAATTGATGACGTAGTCTTTTGGTAGGTTCAAAATGTAGCCGGGAATTGAATAAAATTCAGAAAATAAACTCTCTGCGGCATTATAACTGAAGTTTCGATCCTGGATTAAATATTGAGTAATAGTCACTTTATTGGCACCAACAACGTCCAGATAGTTTTCAATCGGAAGAACCTCAGGGTAGCCAGCCGCAAATGAATCGAGATTGCAGATCGTCACATCGGGAAAACTGATGTTTCCATGTTTCTGGTTTTTGGGAAATTAGTTTTCGCCGATAATATTATGAGACATTAGCTATTTTTATCAAATATATTGATCCTAATGCTACATGCAAACAGAAAGGCAAAAACACCAGACAGACGAACCATTTCGCCATATTTAGTAATCACAGGCCAGGTGTTGAACTTTTCAATGGCACTACATAGGAAGAATACCAAGGTAGAAGTACATGCCAGCAGAAACATCAACCACGTCATCTTCAAAAATCTGTCCTTGACCTTCACAAAACGGGGTATTCCCCTAATTGTCGTGTTTTCGGCGTAATTTTTCAAAACGTATTTAACTTCGGAAAACATTTTTTCGTTTGAAAACAAATATTTTTTTTATTTAAAACCAAAAAAAACTTGACTCAAAAGTTTCACAGATTGTTATATTACATCACTTCACCTGGCAAACCACATTATCAGTCATGTATACCTATATATATTTATATTGCAAGTTATGTTTAGTTTATGAATTTGTAATAATAATAATTCACGCTGATTGCAGCAAAAAGCTAAAAAATAATTTATTGATACTGCATCGCTTTGAAAACTGAGTCCATGAATGGATATAACGATTGTTATAAAAGCGTATCTGCCGATGAAAATTAGTTTCACATGTTTAAAAACTAGCACATACATACACACAAACACGCACACATGACACACGCGATATAAACACATGTGATAATATTAATTCGCTCGAATGTTTTCAAATGATAACATTTTTTTTGATTAAAAGTTGTTTTATATCAGAATCTGCAGGATGAAGTGTGGGCAATCAAGGTTCATCTCGATGTTTTTCGGTTAATTCAAAATATAGGCAGGAATGGAGTTGAATTCATTAAACATTTTTTGGGCATAATTCTCGATGAAACTTTGTTTTTAAATAACAAATAACTTTCTTTTAATTTATAAAGCATTTGTAGGTAGGTATTGACGGGGCAGAGTGCAGCGAAGGCATCGAGATTGCATATTGAGATGTCGGGAAACTTATCTTCCCCTTATCCTAAGTTTTGAAACTTATTTGTCGGTTAGTAAATACTCTGTATTTATTATTCAACAAAATTTTTACACACCGACACTACACACAAATATTCAGTTCTAAAAAGGAAGGTCTTGAAGATATATAAAAAAAAACACACACACAACATCAAAATATTTGTCAAGTTTTCAAAGTTTGTTTAGTAAAAAGATATTAAACAATTTTTTTCTCCATCTGTCCTCTTTTCAAATTTTTCTTCAAATTTTGCCATTTCCGAAAATTTGATTTACGAGTTCTGGTATAAATTCTCCTCATTGTCGATTGGATAACTCCCAACCTTCTTCTTGTCACCAACAACGAAGACCACACTTTTATTTTCACCTTCCTTCTTACTCTTGCAATATATTTTCAAAATATTGTAAACCAATTCAAGGAGTTCAACCAAAGTAGCCGCAGATATGCCCAACCACATGGAAAACATTCCCCCGGTCACTCCAACCATGTTTTCCCAAGAATTTGCCTCCAGGTCCCTGGAATAATACGGAACGTCCTCCTTTATCATGAATTTTATCGTCAGGAAAGATTCCTGAATTTGTGTAAATTCTGATGTTGAAATGTTGCTGAGAACCTCGGAGAGACTGAGATTACGTTGAGAGCTAACTTTCAAGACGTCGTAGTATTTCTTGTATCTTTCGGCAATTCTTGGGTTGGTTTGAGAGCAGTTCATTTGGTTGATGAAGGCGTCGAATAGACTGAACTGGAATGAAAATTGTGGCCAAGTGGTGCTGGATAGGTAGGTGCTGTACTGAGTCTCATGGCATGGATTCATGCAGTTGTAACTGCAGCTTTTGTTGAGATAGGCAAGGGATTTTAAATAATTTGTTGTCACGGTGTCGTTTAGATCCTTTATCGTGAAACTTTCGTCGAATACACGTTTGGTGGACGAGAAGTTCCCGCACATGTCTACTGTTTCTCTGTAGTTTTGAGGAACGTTCAAGTAGTGCGAGACGCATCCGATCTCTCTGTAGATATTCTCTTGTCGGCAGAAGTCAATACACGCCTCTTTTGTGTAACGTTCGCTAGGCGAGGTTTTCAAGAACTTATCGTACGTGCATCCCAATCTGAAAAAATTTGTTGAGTAAAAATTAAAAATTGTATTTTTATAACATTGAGTTAGAGTTGAAGAATAATACAGACTTGTTATGGGGTTGGTTCAATCGCGTCTTTTCCGTCTGAACAATAGTTACAATATTTTCCGAACCAGGAGCCACACTGAACCCTCTTTGCAAATTGGGGGGAGTTCCAGGGCTATGCACACTCACCTGCACCCCCCTCGCCTGGGAGGTCGAGAAGGAATTTTTATAGGGAATTTGTAATTCTTTGGTAGGACCAACGTTCAGTAGTAGCTGTATACCTTTGGCTTGAGCGCTGGCACGACTCAGTTTGCTGGCCTGTAAGGTGTGGCAAGTGTGATAATTTTCATTCCAATGGGCTACAAAATTTTCCAAGCAGCTGTTTCTGTTGTCGAACCAGCTGTTACCGAAGTAAACGTTGCAGCGAGTTATGAAGTTCGGACAGTCCGAGTTTTTCGCCCTAAGTTTTTTAGGCAAATTTAAAATGTACCCGGAAATAGAATTAAATTCGTCGTAAACCATCAAGGCGTCCGATAATATCGTATTTTTATATGTAGTTAAATAATTAATTAATTCGTTTTTTGATCTATTCATGAATTCAAAATAATAGTAAACAGGCAGTTCGTATAGATAGCCGGATGCAAAAGGATCCAGGTTGCATATCGTTATGTCTGGGAATTTTATTGTCCCATCCACCTAGATTTCAAAAATTTGTCAGAAGTTATTCTTTTCACATAAAAAGGTTTTAAAATATAACTGAATTTAAAAAATTGAAAAACCAACCATCTCTCCGTATTTTGTCATAACCGGCCAATCGAAAAATTGACTCATATTTTTGTAAAAGAGATAGGCGAGCACCCCGGCCCACAGCAGAACTGAGAACAGCCAAAGTTTTTTCATGAAAGGATCTTTCGACTTCACAATTTTCGGTATGCCTTTTATCGTGGAGTTTTCTGCGTAGTTTGCAATCTCCTTTTTCACACTGGCCAGCATTTTTGTGGTTGTTTGAAGAAGGACTAGGAAGTTTTGATAGTGGAGTGAATTATTTTCTCAATTTAAATTTCATAATACAATTTTATTGAATCATTTGATGGAACAGCTTTTAAAAATGTTTTATTTTATTTTTTACCAAATAAATCTAAAAATTAAACAATAATATAATTCAAAAGCATCTATGAAATTTTTAGGCAAAACTGCCTGTTTTGCTTATAAAAAGGCTTATAAAAAAACTTAAAAGGCCTTTAACAGCCTTCACAAATAAATTTTACCCAAATCGGCATATTGATTACCATGAAAGCATTTGCTAATGGATATAATTATTCCATTGTAATGTCATTTAGTACGCATTTATAGTTTCCTCCAGATATTAAATGAATAGACACACATACACCCACACACACACACACACACACACACACGCACGCACACATACACGTGCTCACACACTTACCGCCAAATAAAGGAAAATTATTTTTACAAAATGGATGCTGCAAGCTGGATGGATTTAGTATGGAACTTTACAACTTTGCCATCGTACGCACACGCGTTTGTGTTGTAATGTTCATGTTCTTTAAATAAATATAATACTTTTATTTAATTAACAACTTTCATAATTTATAACTTATTTTTGATCTATAATTTTTGAGTAAAACTTAAAAAGTTCCTAATGCTTTCAGAGTAATTTAATGAACGTTTTCCGCCATGTTAGAAAGCCTCAATCTGTATAAACATCGATTGCTAATTGACATTTTCGTCTGCAAAAATAATTACATCTCATTCGTAATTAGTAATTATTATGATAATAAATATAAAAATTATTATATTACATATATATTGTTATATTATTGACAACCCCACAAATATGTTTTCAAGTTTTTACATCACTAATTAGTTGAGAGTGTTTCTTAATTGGACCATCATCCACCTACTAAGGAGTCGTATTTTGAGGCTAGTCATTCGCAGCAGTGCCGTCTTCCACGCTCTTGACGGCATCTCCCGCTCTTTCAAAACTTTCAAACGCAACCTTCCTCCTAGCGACACAGTTTCTATAAAAACTTTTCATCAACCTGTACCCCAACTCCAGCAACTCGATGGCCGTAGCCACGGATACCCCTAGCCAGAAAGAGAACATACCCTCAATGACTCCAACCATGGTATCCCAGGTGTATGCCGCCTCCTCCACGTCAAAAAATGGGACTTCCTCTTTAATGATAAACTTGATCATCAAGAATGACTCCTGGATTTGGGCTAGTACCGACGAAGTGGTTGTATTGTTGTACTTCAAGTCATCTAAAAAACTTTGGTTGAGGTAGGAGTATTTCTTGAATAAGTTGATGTATAGTTATTTTATCTTTCTTTAACGTTCGGGGGAGTTTTTGAGCAGTTTTTTTTGTCGATGTAGATGTCAAAAAGTCCAAATTGGTGAGAGAATTGAGGCCACGAGGTGGTGGAGACGTAGACTTGATAAATGCTCTCGTGACATCTGTGTGGACAGCTGGGGTTGCAATTATATTCAACGTACTTTAAAGAATCGTAAGACTTATCTAGCACTGAATAATTTAGTATCGGAGAGTTTAACTGAAATTTTTTACTCTCGGTTGAATAGAGAGAAAAATTTTCACAAACGTCTGCCGTATCAAGATACTTCAGAGGAACATCTAGATAGTGAGATACGCAGCCTGTCTCCTTGTAAATTATATCCTGCCTACAAAATTCGATGCACGTTTCACGAGTGTAAATTTCGTTTGGGAAGAATCTCGTGATCGTCTCGTCATTGCATCCAAACCTAACAGATGTTAGGAAAGTAATTTTGTTATAGATGAGCAGATCAATGAACTTTAAACGACGAAATGACAAAGTATTTTAAGAATAAAAAAGATTCTTGCAATTATAACATATCGAAAGTTTTATAAAGATATATAAAAAAGTTGTTTCAAAGACCTGTGGTACGGTTTGCCTAGTCTCTTTTTCTCCGTCTGGACGATAGTATTGTTTTTGCAGTTCCAGGAGTGACACTAAACCCCTTTTCGAGATGGGGTGGAGTCCCTGGACTGTGGACACTCACCTGTACCCCCCTCTCTTGGGAACGAATGAAGGAATATCTGTAAGGAATTTGCATCAAGTTGACTGGGCCAACGTTCAGCAGAAGTTTCAATCCTTTGATGGATTTATCGTTATTTTCTGATTTGAGTTTGTTCGTCTGCAGCGTGTGGCAGGTGTAATAATTTTTATTCCAACGTTTCCTAAAAGATTTCGGACATTTCACCTTATTTTCGAACCAGTTGTTGAAGTAGACGTGGCAGCTGAGGATAAAATCTGGGCAGTCGAAGTTCAAATACTGGTCCTTTGGTAGGTTGAGGATGTAGCCAGAGATGGAGTACAACTCGTCGAACAATGTTCTTCACTTACGTTCGGTTTCTTCATTAAACATTCTTTTATTTTAATTTTATTTTTTTTCAAAAATTCAAAATAATTCTCGATCGGTAGCACTTTTGGGTAGCCTACTGAGAATGGGTCGAGATTGCAGACCGTTATATCTGGAAATGTTGTACTGCCAGCGACCTGAAGCAAATATTTCATTTCTTCCAACCAGATTTTTTTAATTATTACAAAAAAGTTATTTACCCATTTATTGAAAATAAGTCATGAATGCATTTCGTTAACTGTCACACTATCTCGTTGAAAAACATTTTCGATACTAACTAATTTTTCTAAAAAAAAAAAAAAACATGAGAAAAATAATATATTTTGGGCTAACCAATTAGTAGCAATAGGGTTCTCAGTAGCAATAGCGTTTCTACCGTACTTTCTGATGTTCAAGATCAGCAAGTACAACAAAATCATGAAACTGAATAGGACGAAGGCACACCAAGCCACTTTCAGAAATGGGTTTTTGGTTTTCATTAACCTAGGAATACCTTTAATTGATGTATTCTCCGCAAAGTGTAGCAACTCAGATCTCATATCTGCATACATTTTCACAGAATATTTCCTCAAATTAAGATATTTACGAAATAATAATGTGAATTAAATAGATAATAAATGAAAATCACAAACTCGAAAGTAAATGATACTATATCACTCTTTCTTTTATATCCTTATTATATAACGATTGATTTAGATGGATGATTGTAATGGTACATTAGTACGTGTTTGCTGTGTTAATGTAATGTCTAGTCAAATAAAACTCGCGCACACATGTGTTGGTGTATATGTGCGTGTGTGTGTGTGTGCGTGCGTGTGTGTGTGTGTTGTTTGTCCTGTGAATATCATTATTGCACATGTAATTCGATTTTTTAATGGCTTACTAAATGTATAGTTTATACATTTAATTTATAAATCACGGTCTTATTAACTAAAATTTATAATTATATTTTATTATAATCTATATAAACTATTATGAATTATAATTATTTTATTATGAATTATTTTTATCGAAAATTAAAAGCATTCTTGAGTACACTTATGTATGTACTCATGAAGATTTTGTCTTTCATGTCAATTTTAATCAGCTGTTTCAAGATTGTTGACGAGATTTTTCAATTATTTTCTTTGATTTTTACTTAAATTAACTAAAAATTTTATATGAATTTATTAAAAGTACTGAAATTTATGATAGTCGTCTGGTATGAAATTGTTTTAGCTGGTTAAAATGTGTGGGTCCTACATTTAATACCAAGAACAAACCGCGAACTGTGATATTCGGGAATGAGTTTATCTTACTAGTGCTTATAGTGTAGCAGGTGTAATAATTTTGGTCCCAAAATTTGAAATGTTTCGTTCGTTGGGTGCAGTTCAATTCTGAGTTGATCCAGTTCAACATGAAAATATCGCAATTGACAATGAAATGAGGGCACTCCGCGTTCTCCAGTTCATCGTACTTAGGCAGATTTTGAATGTAGGCGGGGATCGAGTAGAGGTCATTGTACATGGTTCTCTCCTCGGACGCGTCTATTTTATACTCGTCCATGAAAATGTTTTTGAAGTTCGGTCTGTAAGTATCAATAAAGTTTAAGTAGGTATCAATCGGTAGTGATGCTGGGTAGGCGGCTCCGAAGGGGTCGATGTTGCAGATGGTCACGTCGGGGAAGGTTATGGTACCCCCTATCTGAGTGCATGTTTGAGAGTTTAAATTTATTAAAAAATAGTTTAAAATCTACTAAAATTTTAATATCACGTTAAAAATAGGCAGCCCTTACAAATTTCAATCTAAAACCCTCTTCAAAGAGCACAAATGCAATCGCACCAGTTCTCCCGACTGTGTCATGACGGACCAGGAGTAGAACTTCTGGAAGGAGTTAACTAGGAGGAAAATGAGAATTGAGAAGCAGATGAGAACGCAGGCCATCCATAACGCCTTCAGAACTTTATCTTTCGAGTTCACAAACTTCGGAACACCCCTCACAGATGTCGACCTACTATAATTCACCAGCTCTGTTATTATATTGCTCGTGGACATATTCAGGTCTGGAGTTTTTATATTTTAAATTCTGAAAATAAATTCAACTTTTTATGATTAAGTGATGTATTGGGCTGCAGTATAAGCACTGACGGAGCTCAAAACTGAAAAGTAATACATTATAACTTACCTGCCATAACTGCCCATAACTGCCCAGTTTATAGAGCGAATTTGTTGGCGAACGCTGTTCAAATGATTGGGTAATGAGTATTGAACATTCGTTAAAACATTTCTAACGATTTGGCTTATTTGCATTAATGTCTCAATGTTTATTCAACAATTTCTAAAAACAACCATGATACAAGCAGATCCATTGAAAAAATTTTTTAAAAAACATGGAATGGACATAGAGATGAAATATTCAGTCAAATGTTTATTATGGAGTATTTCTAGAAGCAATTATTCACTGTATCAATCAGTTCAATTTTGCATCCAATCATCAAATTTTCAATTTTTGTATTATCTCCTAAATGTTGACGTTGCATCTTTTATATTTTTGCTGTTAGGATAGGCCAACGTTGAAGTGCCACTGCCGATAGGTTTGAATTTGTTTGGGTTGAACAAAAAATGTATATGATATAAAAATTTAATCTGGAATGAATCATTTGAAATTATTCAACCAGATGCTTGCATTATTTCGTAAGTGAGAATCAAATAACGAAACTCGTCTACAGGCCCACACGGCTCCTCACCTCACATTCAACTCCGATCTAATTTCCAACTACAGCCACAAACACAGTCCTCCCGTTAAGTTTGTTTCCCTTTTTAAGCGAATCAATCCTAGTTTTATTTTTAAGAGCACCCTTCAGCACTAAGTACAGCAGCTCAATGAGCTCCACGCCTGTACTTATTGTGATGCCCAGCCATAGAGACATAGTACCCCCCACAACGCCAAACATGGAGTCCCAGGTGTATGCGGGCTGGTCAGCTAAATAAAATGGGTAGGCGTCTTTAATTATGAACTTTATGGATAACAACGAGTCTTGTATTTCATTAAGTTTCGAAATTGTTGAAAAGTTGTGCTCAAGATTGATCTGAATGTCGCTGCCGACATCGTAGTACTGCAGGTAGCTTCTGTAGCGATTCTTTACGTCTTTATTTGTTAGAGTGCAGTTGTAGATGTAGCCGCCGAAAAGATTTAATTGCATTGCGGGTTTTGGCCAAGCGGAACTTAAAACGAATGTCTCGTAGGCATTTTTCGCGCAGCGTATGAGACAGCTCTGGTCACACGACTCGACATCCAGGTATTTCAGCGAGCATAAATAATTGGCAATAACGTCTCTAAAACTAGAGTCGTTGTAATCATTTTTAGAAAAATTATTTTTGCTGAGACTGAAGTTTCCGCAGAGGTTGATGTCGTCGAGAACACTGAGTGGCACGTTGAACTGATGGGACATACAACCGCACGACTCCTCAATCAGTTTCTGCTTGCAAAATTCGATGCACAGATCCTGTGTGTACTTCTCTTTCGGGTAGGTTGGCATGTTGTTTTCGTCTGTACAGCCAACCCTACATGCGTGAAAAAGTTTTTAGAAACTTTCAAGTAGTACACATTAAAATTAAATCAAAGATTTTGAATTTAAAAGGTCGGAGATATTGAAACACATTTATATGAAATTAAAAGTTTCTGAAAATGTACATACGCGCTGTAAGGTTTGTCCTGCCTGGTTCTCTTCGACTGAACGATGGAAACCACAGTTTCAGTGCCAGGTGCCACACTGAACCCTCGCTTGAGGTCAGGGGAGGAGCCAGGACTATGCACACTCACCTGGACCCCCCTCGTCTGCGAACCAACAATTGTCGATCTGAAAGGTAGCTGGAAATAATTGGGAGGCCCAACGTTCAATACGAAGGACAGTCCTCGAATCGTGAGGTTCTTCTCGGAGTTGATCTTGCTTGTTCTCAACGTGTAGCACGTGTAGTAATTTGGGTTCCAGATTCTTGTAAAATTCTCATGGCAACTGAGGTTGGTGGTGAACCAGTTGGAGCTGACGATGCTGCTGTCGACGATGAAGTTGGGGCAATCCGTGCTCTTAATCTGGCCGCGTTTCTTCAAATTTATTATGTAGTTTGGAACCGAGAACAGCTCGTTGTAGATCGTTTCTTCCATGTTTTCCGACAAATTAAACTCATTCATTGAGAGGTTTCTAAATAAATTTTTGTTAACTTTCAGAAAGTAGAAATATTGATCTATCGGCAGATCTTTCGAGTGGCCAGTAGCGAACGGGTCTATGTTGCAAAACGTGATGTCAGGGAACACAACCTTCTCTCCAATCTTCAGGAAAACAAAATAAATGAATGTACTTATCAAATTGGGCGAAACTTATTTCAGCGTTTTAATCCAAGATAATTTAAAATTTATTCGCTAAAACTTTAAATTACATTTCAAAAAATTCAACCGAACGAACCATTTCACCGAACTGAGTCATGATAGGCCTTGCGTAGAACTTCTGAATGGACACAACGAGCTGGCCAATGAGAACTAGAGTGCAGATGACCACGGAGCCAATCCACAGCCCCCTCAAAACCCTATCGTCCGAGTTGAAACACTTCGGCACTCCCCGTATCGATGTTGACTTCCCGTAGTTCACCAATTTAAGTTTTATTTCATCAGAAGCCATTTTCAAATTTTTTAATCAAAAAATGACAAAAATTTGCAGGAAATAATTTGCTCACAAGTTTTTCATTCACACTCACATATATTTTCACCCCTGACTTTTATAACAAACATTAGCTCAGATTAATGGAATTACGAATGCATAGTGCTTATTGAACCAGCATGGAAGCTTCGCAAATGATTTTAACACCAACATCATCGCTCCGTTCAGCTTTTATGCTATGTAATATTAAATTTATCGAGCATTTGAGACCATTTCTAATCAATTTCCGTCCATTCATTCATTGTTGTTATGGCTCTTGTTTACCTGCCTACCTACCTGCCACGCACCAACAGCAGCATGCTAACAACACAGCTAAAAATAATTCCTCTAATTTTATTTTTTTTTCAAAAAATATTATTTCGAATAGATATTTGCATTTTACTTTGACATGTTTAACTGAAGAAAATATGTACAGACACATTTATCGATTTCATCTTCATCAGCTCTTCTTACCAAATTACATCATTTCAAAATAAGATAGACCTACTGAAGATTTGACAGTTAACTCTTAAACACACAGCGTCATAATTAACACGTTACAACAACTACATTCAACCAAAATTTTTCCCAAATACATTTCCAGCCAGCCAGTAACACCACCTCCTACTACATTTGGACTGAAATCTCTGTTGAACATCCATCAAGAATGTCGATTAAAATGACTGCATGATATCAGATCGGACGCGCAAATATTTGCATGCAAATATGTGAGGCGTACTAATAACTACAGTGTTTTTGCTGTTGTTGGCTAATTAATTAGGATTTTACGTTCAATAACTAGATAATTTGGCTATTGTAAGTTGAGTGAACTAGGTTAATGAAGTTTAAAATTACAGAATTGGACTTTTTTTTATATTTTTTAAGGTTTTCACGAGTAAAAATTAAATGTTGAATGGAATAGATATTTTAAATAAAAAATCCGAAACAAATGTATATATTTAAATTCTGATGTATGTCAAGTAGACTTTGATTGTCAAGTTTAGAAGAATGATTTTGGCTATAACATTGTGTAAAAGGATTCAAATAATTGTGTACGTGCTGAAACTAAAGATAGAAAATGTAGTAAGAACATTAAAAAAAAATTTAGTGTAATATCTAAGTTTAAAATAGATGTTAACCATAAAATTGAAACAGAAAAATAGAGATTGAGAAGTTTAAGTTTCATGAAATTCACATTTTGCCATCATTTTGTCCAACACCTTCCTTCTTACTTGTCAAATAGTTTTTAACGATCAAATAAATCAACTCGATCAGCTCAACACCAGTGCTAACTGTGATGCCAAGCCAGAGAGAAAGAGTTCCCCCTATGATTCCAAACATGGCGTCCCATGTTATAGCCGGCTGGTCTCTTAAAAATAATGGGAACGTATCCTTCATTACCAACTTGACAACCAGCAATGACTCTTGAATTTGCTTCAGTTCTGAATGTTCAGTGAAATTTTGACCTGAATTACTTAAAAAATCGTAGTAGAGTTGCAGGTATTTTGAGTATCTCTGCCTAACTCGTTCGTCTGTTCGAGTGCAGTTGAAGATGTACCTGCCGAATATGCTGAGCTGCAGCGCCGGTTGCGGCCACGGGGACGTTGCGATATATGTGTCGTAGACCGTCTTCTCGCAACGTATGAGACAGTCTCCGTCGCATGTGCTCGTGTCGACATACTTCATAGAGCACAGGTAACTGTCTATCACGTCTTCCATTTTCGACTTGTTGAAGGAACTTTTAGAGGAGAAGTTATTTTCGTCGAAACTGAAGTTGCGGCAAATTTTGACTGGATCGAGAAAAGATGAAGGTATGTAGAGGTAGTGGGACAAACATCCGCAGTTCTTTTCAATGAGTTTTTGTTTACAAGTCTCGATACACAAGTCTCGATGATACTTCTCTGTCGGCAGTAAGGGAACAGTTTTGTAACTCGTGCAACCTAGCCTGTCATTCATGTATAAAATGATACATCACATTTTTTGTTAGCAGTATTTTCAATTACATAATTTATTAATACAGACAATACTAAAAGCTTTTGCCTTTTTTGAATAAAATCAATTTCAAATAACTGCTTTTCGGACAAAAATTTTAAAATAATAACTGTGATGCATTACAAGTTTTTTACAAGTGCACAGAGCAAACAGAACTAAATATAAAACAAACAAAACTTGAAGGGTAAAACAAAAAAAAATAAAAATAAGAAAGAATTCATAACACCAACGTATTATATGGTTTGTTCTGTCTCGTTCTACTTGTCTGAACGATGGTGACGACATTCTCAGTGCCAGGTGCCACGCTGAAGCCCCGTTTTAGGTCAGGGGAGGAGCCAGGACTGTGCACGCTCACCTGAACTCCTCGCGTCTGCGAGCCAACAATTGTCGATCTCAATGGTAGTTGATAGAAGTTTGGAGGTCCTACGTTCAACACAAGCGACAAGCCTCGTATTGTTATGTTATTTTCTTTGTTTAGTTTACTGGTTCTCAGGGTGTAGCAGGTATAGTAGTTTTGCTCCCAGATGGTTAAAAAATTATTGGCACAATCTAAGTCACTGCTGAGCCAGTTTAGAGTGAACACGCTGCAACTGACTATGAATTCTGGACAGCTTTTATTTCCCTTTCCGTCATGTTTCGGCAGATTTGAGATGTAGCCAGGTATGGAATAAAATTTTTCATAAACGTCTCGCTTTACCTTTATGGAGGAGTTTTCTTTATGATTAACCAATTTTTTGATTTGGCCTTTGTTTGACCTTACGAATTCGAAATATTTCTCTATCGAGTATTTTTTGGCGTTTTCATCTGCAAATACATCAATATTGCAGAACGTTACGTCGGGGAACGCTAGGTCTTCACCAATCTGAATGAAAAAATAAAATTTGATTAATCTGAAATAGCTAGAAAAAAGAACCGAAATTTGCAAAAACTTGTAAAATTAGCTTGTCCAGAAAGTCAAAATGAACGAACTGTTTCGCCGAATTGAGTCATTGTTGGCCAAGAAAAATATTTTTCGAAGGAAGTCGACAATAGAAAAATTAAGACTATGGTACAAATTGTTAGGGAGATGATCCACAGACTGATCAGAACTCTGTCGCTGGATGTGAAACATTTCGGAACGCCTCTTATAGATGTCGATTTGCCGTATTTGGCTAATTCCTTCTTTACTATGTCGGTAGCCAGTTTCATAGTATTTAAGTCAACCAAATTAAATTAAAAGTTATTTACTTTTGGCTTATTAAAAGTAAAATTCATACAAAACAAATTTATTGTCACATATTTAGTCACAATTATTCGTAAAATAATTTATTTCAAGCTTGCTTGTTCAGTCTAAAAACATTCAAAAAAAGTGCAAACTGCATTTCATTTATAAACTTTTGCGTTCAGTGCGTGATTGTCTTACAGAGACGTACTGGAAGGCCCATTGTGACGGACGATGACGAAATGTCGATAATTTCATTCCAGTTTGCACACTTTTCATACCATCTTACAGTACTGTTGGTTTTGTGTGTAAATATAAGACGTTTCCGATCAATTCTTCATTCTGCATCCGTGTTTGTTCAGTTCTTTTATCGATGTATCTGAATGTAAAATGTAAAAATTCTCCCAAGTGCATTTTTATTGCTGTTTTTACGTGGAAATTATAAGAAAATATGGAAATAAATACAAATCAACAAAAAAATAAATTTATTTTACGTTGAATTTTAAGAAAAGTTTTCTAAATTTCAAGGAAATTCTTAAAAATTCTTGGAAAATTTCTTGAGCTCCGTAAAAAAATGTTGCATTTTAATGCTCAAAAAATCAATCGTTTATAGAATTAATGAGAGTTTTGTTTTTAGGAATGAAGTAATATGAATTTAATGTCGAAAAAGCATTAGTTTCAATAAAATATTCACATGCCTAGTCAGTTAGATAGAACTTTTGCAAAAACTCTCGAATTAGACGGCGCGCTTTCATTGGCAGAGCTATTTTTATTCTTATTCTTGAAGTAACTGCTGATGATCAAGTAGACCAGCTCCAACAACTCAACGCCTGTGGACACAGTGATTCCAAGCCATAGAGACAGTGTTCCTCCTATAATGCCCAGCATAGAGTCCCATGTGATGGCTGGCTGGTCTATCAGATAAAATGGAAAGGTGTCTTTCATGATCAGCTTAACTACTAATAACGATTCTTGAATCTGCGTTAGTTCTGAAATGGAGTTGACGCTTTGGATTGAATCAATTTGGATATCGTCATCGTCGTCATACAGTTGAAGGTATTTTGAGTATCTCGTTTTGACATCTTCATCTGTTTTCGTGCAGTTGTAGATGTAGCTGCCGAATAGATTAAGCTGGAGCGCTGGTTGTGGCCACGGCGAAATTGCGATGTAGGTACTGTAGACCGTCTTCTCGCAACGTATGAGACAGCCTGGACTGCAGGAATCAATATCGAGGAAGTCCATAGAGCATAAGTAGCCTTCGATGACATTTCTAATGTTTGATTGGTTGTAGGAAGCGTCCGAAAGATTAGCTTTGTTGATGGTGAAGTTGCCGCAGAGGTCGACACTGTCGAGAACGCTCGGAGGCACGTTCAAGTAGTTGGACATACATCCGCAGGTCTCGTGAATTAGTTTTTGCTTGCAGTATTCAATGCAGAGGTCGCGGGAATACTTCTCTTTCGGGTACGATGGCATTTTCAGTTCATTCGTACAGTCGACACTGAATGGAAATAAAAAGGTTTCGTTAGAATTTTGTTAAATTTTAATTGAATATATTGCCGCTTTTAGTTACAAAAGTCTTATTTACAACGTATTAGATTGCAGTTGTTAATAATCTAACATTGAATTATTTTATATTAAAAATTTAAAAATGAATACAACAAGAATTGAAAACGAACACGTGGTACGGTTGGTTCAAGCGTTTGTTTTTAGTCTGAACAATGGTAACCACAGCTTCAGTGCCAGGTGCCACACTGAACCCTCGCTTGAGGTCAGGGGAGGAGCCAGGACTGTGCACACTCACCTGAACCCCCCTCGTCTGAGAGCCAACGATTGTCGATCTAATGGGTAGTTGATCATAGTTTGGCGGGCCTACATTCAATATGAATGTCAAACCTTTCACTGTTATATTATGGGCGATGTTTATTTTACTAGTTCTCAGTGTGAAGCACGTGTAGTAATCTCTATCCCAGAATTTTGTAATGTTCTCTGTGCAGTCTATGTTTGTGCCGAGCCAGTTCATCGCGAATACGTTGCAGTCGACAATGAAATTCGGGCAGTCCAGTTTTTCAATTTGATAATGCTTCGGTAGATTTGATATGTAGCCTGGTATTGATAACAAATCTCGATACATAAAGCTTTCTTCGCTTTTAGTCAAATTAAAATCATTTGCCGAAATGTTTTTAATAATTTGTTTGTTGGATTTTAAAAAGTCGAAGTAGCTATCGATGGTAAGTCCGCTTGGGTAGCCTGCCGAAAATGGGTCAATGTTGCAGAAGGTGACGTCTGGGAATGAGATGCCATCACCTATCTGCAAGGATGTGCAAGGATGTTGAACATTTTATAAAGACTCATTCAACTTTTTCTTAATTCAAACATTGTTCGGCGATTTTTAGCGATGAATTTCATTAAAATAAAGCAAAAATTAAAGCAAATAAATAGTTTAAAAAAAGTATATACATTTCAACTAACCATTTCTCCATACTGTGTCATGATCGGCCAGGTGTAATATTTATAAAACGAAGTTATAAGAAGGTATATCAAGACCATGGAACATGTTATCAGCGACGCCATCCATAATGTCTTCAAAACTTTGTCATCCGAACTCAAAAGCTTGGGCACTCCTCTTAGTGATGTGGTTCGCCCGTACTTTACCAACTCTATTTTTATCTCATCTGACGCCATTTAAGAGTATAAAATTAGTATTTTTTGTTAAAGGAATTTTCCAAATTTTCATAAAATAATCAACTAACACCTCAAAACTACAACATTTTGCTGAGGTTTTTGATATATTAAGCTAGACTTTTCAGACAAAAAATTCCGTAGTAATTTTTGGACACGGCAAATGCATTAATTTATATCTGCCGACAGCGCTGAAGAGTACAAAATATATTTTATTTCATCACACGTAGCAGGTTTTATTGCACGTACAAATGTCGAAACTTTTAACATTGATTCATAGGCAGTCACTTAATTTACAACGGTAGGTGTCGTTGGATAAGTTGCAATCTGCCCGATCGATCTTGTTTGCGCGTCGGCCAGTTACATACTTTTTGATGATATCCATGGGTATATATATATATATATATATATATATATATATATATATATATTCATGATGATATCTATGATATCTATAAACAGATGATAGTGATATGAGAAAATGAGTACATGAAGATGGAGATAATAGTGATGATATTGTTTTTTATAAAAGATGATGAACAGATAATATTGATGATAATATTTCTAAAAAGACAGGTTTAATCGACTAAATAGTTATCGTTTATGGCATGGAATGAATGTTAAGAATGCTAGTGAATTTATGTATCTATTTAAGTTTGTATGAATGCATGTGTATGTATGTATGAATGTATGTATGTATGTATGTATGTATGTATGTATGTATGTATGTATGTATGTATGTATGTATGTATGTATGTATGTATGTATGTATGTATGTATGTATGTATGTATGTATGTATGTATGTATGTATGTATGTATGTATGTATGTATGTATGTGTGCATGCATGCATGCATGTTTGTATGTATGTGTTCATTCATTCATTCAATGATCCTCTGTAATCCCTTAAGGGACCGTTGAGGCCGATGGTATTCTTCTATCTCTCCAAAATCCTTTTCTTTCCCTCGCCATCTTCATTGAGCCCAATGTTCCAACCCCCGTCCATTCCGTGATATCATCCATCCACTTCCTCACAGGTCTTCCAACTTTTTTCTTCCAGTCCCTCTTTCTCATCAGTACTTTTTTGATCAGTCTTGTCGTCTGTCATTCTGCAGATGTGCCCAAAGATACCCAGCTTTCTTTCCTTGACACTTTCATACACAGTTTTTTGTCTTCCAAGTTGTTTTCTTATGGTATCGTTTCTTATCTTTTGTCTCCAACTGATTCCCAGCAACTTTCTATAACAATGCATCTCGAATGCTTCCAGTATGTGTACCGTGGAATTAATATGTTCGTGCTGAAATCTATATGACACCTCAATACAAAACAACATTTTTTCAGGCAAAAATTAATCACACTAACACACGCAGACGTGTAACCGAATCATAGAAGAATTGAATGAATAAAGTTGTATGTGCACATATGTTGCAATAAAATTTTTTGTTGGTGGATCAATTATTGTGCTTGGCCACTTTTCTCAAATTTTTTTCTTCAATGCAGACGATCCAAGCAATGTAAAATTGACATGCAAACCAGCTACATGTTAAAGAGTTTATAAGTTGTGTTTTGCTACAGATGGTTTACACATGCAGGCTATTTTCGTCCCAACACTTTTGCCCTATAGGGCCTACACTTTCGCCCTATAGGGTCGACACCTTTGCTACAAAGGGCCGAAACTCTTGCCATGTATATGTTTTGTAGTTTGCTAACACTTTCATACATACTTGTTAACACCTTGATATGAGATATGAATTAAATATGGAGAAAAAAATTATTTATTGAACCTAAAAAGCGTTGATGTCATAATATTGACACATGAATAATTGTGTGTGTGTATGTTTGTATGCATGTGTTTTGTGTATGTGTTCTGTATGTGTGTGTGTGACGTTACATTAACGTTTTATGATGTTATTCATTACTAAATCTGTATAATTCATA
This sequence comes from Helobdella robusta, assembly GCF_000326865.2. Taxonomy (NCBI): domain Eukaryota; kingdom Metazoa; phylum Annelida; class Clitellata; order Rhynchobdellida; family Glossiphoniidae; genus Helobdella; species Helobdella robusta. The sequence continues at coordinate 316,388 of NW_008703617.1, read as the reverse complement.
AATCACCTATATAATTTATTGAAAAATAAATTATATAGGTTATTGTGCAAAATATATAATTATATAAATTATATATTTTGTTAAAACTTCAAAACGTCATTTTCTTAACATCAGCCAGTTAAAAATAATAGTAACAAACTGATAATAAACCCATTTCAGTCATTAGTTCTCATTAAATGTAGATTTTTCAGGCAAATACACGAAGACCACTAAGACACAATAATAAATTACTCATTTAAAAATGAAGCGCTACGATAGATTAAAAATGGTTACTAATTATTAATTTTAACAAAAAATTACGTTCTTCAAAATAATCAATTTAAAAACCTATTTTAGTAAATAAAATGTTGTTCTTACTCACTTATTTGACATTTTTACGTGGGGACTGACTAATTAGTGAAATCAGGATAAACTCTAAATGTGTTATGAATAAAATAAATGGATTATTATTTAATTGCAAATGTAGATAGAAATGTATTGGTCATTTTTTTTAAATTATTACCACAGTTGGCAATTACAATTCTCACATTTAATTTTGATTTAATCATTTTATTATTAATTAGTAATATTAACTATTAGTAATATTAATTAATTATTACAATTATTTGATAATTGGACCAAACATTGAAACATCAATTAAAAATCTTCCATACTCACATCAACAATTTAACATCTAATAGCTAACACAAATAACATCACATTCATTTGTTTTGTCACTATATTATTTTTTTTTATTAATCAAATTATCTTCTAAAAATGTTTTATTAATTAGATAAGTTAACTATTTATTTGTTCATTTATTTGTTTATTTATTTATTTCATTAATTGATTGCCCTACCCAATTGCCACTTATCTTACAAATAAATTACCACAACAACGCAGTTCAGTTGAGATTTGACATTCAGTCATCTTATCATTCATATGGTCAAATAGATAATGTTTGTGAAACTTGTTAAAACTAAAATTTTCTGACATTTCTATATTCATTTCATATAAAAATTTAAACAAAAAAGAATTAGAAAGAACCAAAAACAGTGAACGGCATCTGAATTTCAAAGTTGTGTTATAAGTATAGAAGAGGTTAAATTGAACAGTACCACACCCCACCATGGGTAATGGAATGACTAAATTTAGAAAGTATTTGACCAGTGGGGACGAATATGCGGCCATTCAACTCTATACCCAAAGCAATGACCTTCATAAAAACCTCGATCCTAATTTGTCATATGGCTACAATTATCAGCACAATACACCACTACACTATGCTGCTAAACATGCCATGAAATCACTTCTCAGGTCTATTGATAAATGATAATAAATCATAATATAATTAATATAATAATAAATTTATAACTTTGTGTGTGTTTGCGTGTGTTATGATTCTTCCTAGTTTGATTGTTGTACTGTAAATGCAATGTGTGCCTGCCAAAGCTTTAGTATTTTATATACCATAGTTCTCTTTTAAACATTGTTTAAATAATGATTATAGTTATAATATAATTTGAATTTGAATATTATAATATATTTTTTTTTAATTTTTAGGATCTTTTTAGCTGAGCTTGGAGGAAACCCAAATAAGAAGAATCATCTTAATGAAAATCATTGCACTGCTTGTGTAATGTGGAAGGTCAGATAACATTTTTATGTGTTTGTTTGTGTGTGTGTGTGTGATTATGTATGTATGTGTATGTTTGTGTGTATGTATGTGTGTGTGTTTATGTATGTGTGCATGTGTGTGTGTTTATGTATGTGTATGTTAGTATGAGTGTGTGTTTGTATGTGTTTTTATGTGTGTTAGTATGTATGTGTCTGTGTTGCTTGTATGTTTGTTTGTATGCGTGTGTGCGTTTATGTATGTATGCGTG
>NW_008703617.1:302023-307023 GCF_000326865.2 Helobdella robusta | reverse complement strand
CAGCTGCCAGACTCGATTGTCTTCATCGTCAGTTGCAACCGCAGCAGTATTTGAGCAGCAACACAAACATGCGTTGAGAAGGGTACGTCTATACTACTGTTATTCATTGTCGTTGTTTGTTACACGCACACACACGCGCACACAGACAGACGCACACGCACAAACACGTATGTACACTTACACAGAGAGATTTGGTAGAAGCTGAGAGACATCTGCCCCATCAGCCTCTGCTAGATATGAGAGGTTCAGTTGGAGAATTTTCTTTAAACATTTATTCATAATGTTATTTTCAACTGTAATAATTAGGACTGTCCTGGATTCGACTTTTTCTAAACCGACTGGGGCCGAGTTTAACCGAATTTAATTCTTTCGCATCAATTGATTTTTATGGTTTTTAGCTCGCCTATTCTTGCCCCAAACTTAAGAACAGATGTTGTTTGATTACAGTAACTTAATTTGTTTAGTGTAGCGTTTTTTTTATGCAGTTAAAGTGAAAATTATGTAACAAAAACCCGGTTTGGAAAAATGGATGAATTCCGGTACAGATTTAATACGAATGTGAATATTGGTACGAATGATACGAATGATGATGACGTGAATTAGAATATTGATGAGAAATTGAAATATAATGGATGAGGAGATGTTTCTCATTCCATTGCAATGAGGTAGAACGCAGCCCCACTCAAAAAATGTCTTCACTATCTCTCTAAATTATTCCACCGCTCGCTTTCCATCATATCTCTATCTAAATTACTCATCCTCTCACATGTATCTTAACTATCTCTATCTAAATTACTCATTCACTCACAAGTATCTTCACTATCCCACACACAAAAACAGACGACGACAAGCAGCTTTCATTGGCAATCGAACTGTCGATGATTGAGTATTTCAAACAAACATCTAACCAACAACAATCACAACAACAACAACAAAACGTACGTCATCATCACCACCATCACCACCATCATCATCGTCACGCTATTCACAACAACAACAACGTCATCAACAACAATAGTAGTAGCAGTAGTAGTGGCGGTGGTGGTACCAATCTTTCAAAAAGTTGCGAGGTTCTCGCGACCACCTCCACTTCTTCCGGTTGCTACTACTACGGCGCTAACTTTCCAGATGAGAGTAAAAGTGAATTCAACAATAACAACATACCCCACGCCGTAATACATAGTTCGGAGTTCTTAGGCAGTGGTGTCTACAGGCAAAGGTTGATGTCAGACCAAGGACACCCTGATGAGCCAAATGCTTTCGGCTTCCGGAAAACTAGCAGCTGCAACGACGACGACGTCTGTGGCAGTGGCGATAATAGAAACGACGTTGATGAGGAGCATAGAAATATAAGTGGGGTTTGTATTGAGATGAATGGCAACCAGCAGTTTAATGTCTATGGAGGAGGTGATTGCGATCTCGCTTCTACTGATTTAAGCAACGAAACAACGAACGATAATGATCAGTGTTGTAGTTTTCTTCCCAGCATTAATTCTGACCAACAACAACAACAGCAGCAACAACAACAACAGCATCATCATCATAATCCGGAATACTTTGGATTAGTTAAGGATCTAAACATTAGCAACATCTCAGTCCCTGAGAGCAAGGATAGGGATAAGATCAAATGTTTCCGTAGTAAGAATTTCAGTAGACTATTTTCCGACAGCAGTATCGAGCGTAGTAAAAATGCCGCGCAGCAGCAGCAGCGTCAGCTGCACCAGCCACAAGATTCTACTTACCATGTAACTTTGAATTTGACTTCGAAAGGCGGCCCGCCAGTCGGAAAGAGTGGCAGGGTTAGGAGTCTGTCAACTGGTCCTATTGACAGGGGAATGTTGAATTTCAAAGTGTTTCCATTCCCAATTGATGTGAGAGAAGGATCTTCTTGTGGGGGGGATGGGCCTGCTGTGGACAGGGATCTGCTTAATGCCACCCAACAACAACAACAACAACGCCATCAACAACCGCAGAAATCTGATCATGACGTCAGCGCTTCGACACAGCAGGCTTTATATAAACAACAACAACATCATCTTCAGTTGTTTAAATATTCGAATGAGAATAGGCGTTTGTTGGTTAATCAATTTCACAATCAACCTCAACAACAACAACATCAGCAAAAGCCTGCCGACAATCTTAATCAACAGTTACATCATCGACATCATCATCATCATCATCAACAACAACCACAACATCATCATCATCAACGCTCGCGCGCTGCAGCTCAGTCCCAGCAGCAGCACCACCACCGAGAGCCTCAACATCATCAGAACCCTTGCTCCAAAGGTAGATGTAACTTCACCAAAAACGAAACGGTGGTCAGCGTCCTTGGTGTCTGGCAACAGCTGCCACACACCTACTACCACCCGTCGTCGGCTTCTTCATCGGTACTGAACAATTCGTCACAGGTGGACCCATCCCTGCCTTTGAAAGCGGTTCAAATCGAGTCGGGATTTCGTTTAGGCGAGAGTCGGTATAATGATGATTTTAATCTGCGAGAGTCGACCAAGAACCAATCCCAATTGCCTCGAGACCATCAGTTCAACATGTTGCCAGCCTGCACTGATCTGTCTGCTGCTCAACAACACCAGCGACATCAACAACAACATCAATCCAACATCAACAGTGACAACATTCCTAAATCTCATTGCATTCCCAGGAGGAAATCAGCTGCTACATTGGTAGACAGCATCTACAACAACAACAACGGCAAAACATCGACCTCCACTTTCTCAACAGTACAATCAACGAAACCAAGCACATCCTCGGATCCCACGCAGCAGTTGCAGCAGCAGTTGCAGCAACCTCACAGACACCACAAGCAACACTACTCACCTGTTAAGCTGCACAAAAAGCAGCCGTTCTCCTTGCTCTCTCTCAGCCACAACTGCCTCGACCATGAGAACAAAATGGTCGACCCGGTAGACATGATCATCAGTCCGAAGATTTTGGAATCACTCTTGCAAGGGGCTGAGGGCTACTCTGGCGGACCAATCAAACTGCCTTCCACATGTGGCACATCATCAGTAACAGCAACTTCATCGTCGTCATCATCATCGTCAGTAGCGACTAATGCGTGCGTTGTACAATCAGCAAGAACATCTAATCTATATGATAGCGCTTCCGGTATCGAGGCTTCAAACAAAGACAAAAAAGTCACTAGACCGTCTATGTTTTCTTTCCCTAATTTGAAATGCTCCCCGAAAACCGGACACAGTATTGGCGGTTGTGAGGACTACGACGATGATGATGTTGAGGAAGAGGAGGAAGAAGAGGATGTTGGTTCTTTCGGTGGTTCAAATAACCCAGTAGCATCAGCAGCAGCTGCTGCAGCCAAGCAAATGCAGTTGACATTTTCATTATCTTCATCAGTTTTTCCGATGACGTCGTCTTCGTCATCCTCTTCATCATCCTCATCTGCTTCTAGGTTTATCGTGAAATCCTTCACAGCCTGCGAGAACAAACAACAAAAACAACTACAACAACATCAACAACAACAACAACATCAACAACAGTTTTCGAAGGCAGCTACAACGAAGTCATCGTCGTCGTCGTCTACATCATCTTCGTCGTCTCTCTCCCCTCCATCTCTATCTTCATCTCTCTCTCTATCATCCAGCTCACTACATCGTCATCATCATCATCCTCCTCTTCATCATCACCATCATCTGGTTGATAAAGTGCATTTAAATGATAACAACAATGATAACCACGCAACTACTACTATTACCACCACCACCACTACTACCACAACTACTACTACTATTACTGCTGCTACTACTACTACTACTACGGTTACTGATAATGATAGGATAGACAATGATAATGATGATCTCCATACTACAGCTACTGGTACAACCAGAAAAGATGATGAGGATGATGATACGAATGATAGTAACAAGGCTTCTGGTACTGGCGATGATGATGATGATGGTGGTGGTGATCATGGTGATGATGATAGTGGTGATGATGATGATGGTGGTGGTGATGATGATGATGGTGGTGGTGATGATAATGATGGGGGAAAACGTCCGTCTGCCATGGAAACTGTATTAGTTTGAAGGTAGTGATGGTGATGAAGATGATGATGGTAATTGGTGATAACGATTGTTTAATAAACATAAAAACTGATGAATGAATGAATGAATGATTGAATGTATGGACTAATTGGTGAACGAATGATCAGGTCTCTATATTATTAACGTTTTCACAGTTCTTTTGTATAATAATTTATTAGATTTTTTTAAGATTTATTTTAAAAAGTAATATATATATATATATATATATATATATCATAATAAAAAATTATTTCAATCCATAATTTCATATGTCCAATCGGTATTTTATTGAAATTAAGATGTTCTGAGTGTATGAGTCTTATACGTGTACAAAACTACAAACGCTTTTTTTTGAATGAATGAATGAAGGAGTGAGTGAATGGGTGAATGAATGAAGGAGTGAGTGAATGGGTGAATGAATGAATGAATGAATGAATAATTTAATGAATGAAACGATGAATTAATTAGCCATTAAATCGTCAATCATTAATATTGATACTTATTTTTGCTATACTTACGTGAAGAATCAACTTTCTCTCTCTCTCTCTCTCTCTCTTTCTCTCTCTCCCTCTCTCTCTCTCTCTCTTTCTATCTCTCTCTATCTATCTATCTATTGGTAATATAACTACAATTTCAATATAAATCAATTTCATCATTTTAACATGCCGGCCATATATATATATATATATATATATATATATATATATATATATATATATATATATATATATATACTAACTTTTGATAATGATATACTAACTTTTGATAATGATATATACATATATATATATAGATAAACTTAGACATATAACTATGTTCATATGCATATATTTACTGATATATACATATGGGAGAGAGAGAGAACGAAAGACAGAGAGAAAGAACGAAAGAAAGAGAGAGATAGAGAGAGAAAGAGAGAGAGATAAAGAAGAAGATGTT
>NW_008703617.1:299694-301401 GCF_000326865.2 Helobdella robusta | reverse complement strand
TGTTTGCAGTGTTTGTTGATGTTGTTGTGGTGTTTGTTGATGTTGTTGTGGTGTTTGTTGATGTTGTTGTTGTGGTGTTTGTTTGTCGTTGATGTTGTTGTTGTTGCAGCTGTTTTGTTGTATTCGATGATGACGTCATCGTCGTCGTTGTCGTTGTTGTTTCTAGATTTCGAGAGGGAAAAAGATTTTTTTCTAAATTATGTTAAAAAGTCATTTTTTTTATCTGACAGAACAAAATTTCTGGGAACGCTTTTGTGGAGAATAGCGTCGCATGATAATAAAAATTGTATAATCAGAAAAATTAATAAAACAACAAACAAACAAACAACAAACATACAAAACAAACATACAAAAAGACTGCAAACAAACAAAACAAACAAAACAAACTGCAAACAAACCAAACAAGCAACATTCAAACAAACAAAACAAACTGCGAAGAGAAATTTTTTAAAAACGAAAAAAAAGCCTCAACTAACTAATGCCTCGAGTTTAACATCTGTCAAATTACAAAATCTTTTTGAAAATGTAAACACGTACATTCACACACCCATACAAACATACATTCACACACACACACACATATATATATATATATATATATATACGCGCATACATACACACATACATATGTATATACAATACAAAAAATACACAACAAAACGGTATAACCCAAATTTATTCAATCTACCACATTAAAAGGTGTAAATGGTGCCTTTACGATCCTTGTATGGTTTCTGATGGAGCCTCCACTTTAATAACATTCTTTTTTCAATTTCGTTTGTTTGTTTTTTGTAGTCTTATTGACATTTAACTGCTGTTTTAACTACATATGTGCACGTATGTGTGCACGTATGTGTGCATGTATGTGAGCATGTATGTGTGTGTGTGTGTGTTTGTATGCTCTCATGTATGTGAATATGTTATGTGTACGTGTGTGCACACAAAATTGTATACAAACTACACAAACACGAAATGCAAACAAAGAATGGTGACAAATGCTTCTTTCAGAATATTATGTAATGGTTTATATGTTCTTGTAACTTTCTCTCTCTCTCTCTCTCTCTCTCTCTCTTTCTCTCTCTCTCTCTCTCTCTTTCTCTCTCTCTCTTTCTCTATTTTTGTGTGTGTTCGTCAGTCTGTGTGTGGCGTGTATTTATGATTTAAAATAAAAGTAAAATGTCTCACTTTATTACGTCAATGCATTCCACTGAATCGTCTGATACCTTTTCGTAACTCACATTTCGGTATTTTTAAATAAATTTCAATTAAAAAATAGTTTATTTAATTCATTGATATTTATTATTTGTATTTCATTAATCAAAATTTACAAGAATTAAATTAAAATTCGTTTTTGTTAACAGGCAAATGAACGAAATCTATCTATCTGCAGTCAAAACTTGCATCATCATTAAACTGAAAAGAATTTGTTTATAAATTATTTTAAAAAAAATATTGAGAAAATGAATTTTTGGTTTTTGGAAAAACTTCAAAATTTTTACAAAACATTTAGGCATTTAGGCCAAACTATGATAACCAACTTTAATAGTTGTATCCAAGAAAGATGATGATGTTGTTCTTTATGATGATGACGACGACGATGATGTTGTTGTTGTTGTGTTGGTCAGTTGTCCATTTGATAGCATATGCTTGCATGCATGCATGTGCGTGGAATGTCAATGTATGTATGTATGTATGTATGTATGTATG
>NW_008703617.1:297631-299644 GCF_000326865.2 Helobdella robusta | reverse complement strand
GTCGTTGGGATTCGTGTATTTAGCTCTTTTAAAATCAGCAGCTTTCATCGCTTCAGATCCTGGCTCCATAGACCTATAATTGATGTACCTATCGACCAATGTCACACCCCAGTAACCCTGGGACTAGGGCACTAAGGTGAAAGGTTAAGGTTAGGCCTTTATTAACATCAGATAATAAGCCTGCTGGTTCTTTAATGGCAGATATATCTGCTTTTTGGAACGATCTACATATGTAATCATTCGGGGCTGAATGCCAATGACTTGCTTGTTTTCTTGAACTCATCCCACATGATAGGATACTGTGGCCCAGCTGTATGTATGTGTGTGTGTATGTACACATACAAACACGTACGCAAACATACACACACACGCACGCACACACACGCACATACACATTCGCACACACATATGACAATGTTGGTAGTCCGCTAATTCAATTTCTCACCAACTCTTTCTACATAATGCAATCTGACACACTATGCTCGAATTTAAGTAATTTTAACATTAATAATAATAATTAATAATTAATAATAATAACAATAATCATCATAATAATACTACTAATAATAATAAAAACAATAATAATAGTCATAATAAATTTAATCAAAAAAATTGTGAAAATCAATATAATATTAAACACACATATACACACATACAGGCAAACTCACACACACACACACACACACACACACACACACACACACATATTAAGTTAAGTGCATAAATAGACATTGATTACTATCATAGTTAGCAGCAAGAAATCCAACTGAACGTCATCATCATCAGATGGGATGGCAAAAACATTTAGCGAACACACTCACACATACACACACACACACCCACATACATACACACACACACACACACATACATACAAACCAGTCATCAAACAAAGTCATACTCGCAAACTTAATTACCTACACATCATCATGAAAAAAGAATAAAATTAATTAAATGTGCTTATACACTGCAACTACACTTGCATTTTAGCATACTGTGGCAAAAATTACACACACACATACACACACACACACACACACACACACACACACACAGATATACACACACATACACATATAAACACACATACACATATATTTATACTTACATACTGACATAAAGATACACACATACATATTTAAGTATATAGATAGATAGATAGATAGAAAACATTAAAAGAGAATGAGTATAATCAATTATGCAGCGCTTCATTTGCAGTAAAGAGAGAGAGAGAGAAAGAGAGAGAGAGAGGAAGACAGAGAGAGAGAGAGAGAAAGTGTGAGTTTCACTTGACCATAATAAAACATCACAATCACCTCATTAACGTCATCATCATCATCTTTATCATTTTTGTCATCATCATCATCATCGTCGTTGTCGTCATCATCATCATTATCATGTTTCTCTGGACATCTCGTCAATTTTCTATTTCGCTGTTAAATTCAATCAAAAAGCAACTAGCATAAGCTTCTCCCCTCTGAACGAATTTCACAAACAGACACACCGACACACACACACGCACAAACACACACGCACAAACACACACGCACAAACACACACGCACAAACACACACATCTATATTATATTAAGTCATGTCACTTTTGTTTTTATTCGCCAGACACACCAATAACAACTTCATCATTCTCCTCTGACGGTCACCGAGTCACATGACATGCAATATTTATTTCCACGCTAAAACCGGCACCACTGCTACCACCACTACCACCACTACTGCTGCTGCTGTTGAAGCTGCTGCTGTTACTACTACCACTACCACTACTACTACTACTACTACCACTTTTTTTATGAAAATGCAACTATACTATTACAACGGCAACGTTTTCATCATCCTCATCATCATCACCATCGTCACCGTCGCTAGTGACGTCACAAATGACGCAATCATCATCATCACCACCATCATCATCATCGTCGTCGTTGTCTCCCGCCAAACGATAGAAGGCACGTTTTAAATAACGAGGAAGAAATTGGCGCGTGATAGAGGGACGTGA
>NW_008703617.1:296262-297581 GCF_000326865.2 Helobdella robusta | reverse complement strand
AGGATCGTCACCATCATCATCTTCGTCATCATCATCATCATCATCATCTTTTTCATCATCATCATCACCACCATCATCTTCATCATCATCATCTTCGTCTTCTTCATCATCTTCATCATCATCATCTTCGTCTTCTTCATCATCATCTTTTCCGTCTTCTTCATCATCATCTTCATCAGCAGCAGTGTGTTTACCATCCTCATCTACTTCTTCTTCTTCTTCTTCGTCATCATCATCTTCTTCTTCTTCGTCATCATCATCTTCTTCTTCTTCATCATCATCTTCTTCTTCTTCATCATCCTCATCTACTTCCTCTTCTTCATCATCCTCATCTGCTTCTTCTTCATCATCCTCATCTGCTTCTTCTTCATCATCCTCATCATCATCTTCTTCTTCATCATCACCCTCATCATCTTCATCTTCATCATCATCATGTACTTTTTCTCCGCCATTATCGTTATGTTCTCCTTCAAAATCTTTACTAACCCTATAATCTTCGTTCTCATTATTTTATTAACTCTTTCTTTCTCTCTCTCTCTCTTTCTCTCATTCTTTCTTTCTCTCTCTCTCTCTCTCTCTTTCTATAATCATATATACTTCTTCAAATAATTTTATTTTGTCTCTAAACTTTTTACACTTCTCCCCTTAAATTCGATGCAGCTGTTCCTTGGATGCAATCAAGCATGCAAATCAATTATTAGGTGGACCAGCTAGTTTCGAAAGCAATTTTTAAAAAATATTTTAATACCAAATTAATACCAAATCTCCTTAAATTTAATTCTTCAATTAAATATCATAAACTGGCTTGTTTGACTTTATAGATGTATAATTCACATATTCATTAAGTTTCACCATAAATCATACTACAGCATACAACAGACCGCAAACAATCCCACCGTATTTCATCACGACATGTCAACAACTACACCAACAACTACACCAACAACTACACCAGCAACTACACCAGCAACTACACCAGCAACTACACCAGCAACTACACCAACAACTTCGAGTAGAATGTTTATATGGTTCACAGAATCATTTCTAGCCTCGCAATCATCCCTTTTTATTGCCTCGACAAAGTCAAACGAATTCAAATTACATACGCCGAGTAAGAAAACCACAGCTGAAATTTTATAAATTATTTTCAACGAACCAAATCAGTCCGAAAAAATGTACAGCCAATGGATTTTAAGCTGAAACTCTTCGTAAAAACTACAATAGCTACTAGTTGAGCTACCACTACTACTACAGCTACTAGTGGAGCTATTACTACTACTACAGCTACTAGTGGAGCTACCACTACTACTACAGCTACT
>NW_008703617.1:283762-291262 GCF_000326865.2 Helobdella robusta | reverse complement strand
TAGCTATAGAAACCGACAAAAAAACTAATTTAAAAAAATGTTCAACCTCCTAAAAAACACAAAATTAGTGAATCTAATTTTGTTATCTGGATTTTTAGACAGTTATTTGGTCGTTACATCACCGAAATCATCTTATTTGAGTACGTTTTCAAAACTTTTCAACCTTAAGAAATTAAGATTAATTAACTAACTTTCATTATTAATAATTAATTGCCAATTCAGTCAATTCTTAATCAATTTTTAACTGACAACTAAAAGAATAAACCATAGGTACATTAATATATAGTTTGAATAAATATAAAATTAATTACAAAAAAATAGGTGAAAGTGAAAATACTACCACAGTAGCACCTGTATTTTTAGTAATGGATCCAGGCTTAGAATACTACCTAACCACAACTATACAATTACTACCGTCTGATAATACGTCTGATGTTGAATTTCTTAAATATATTCAGTCAAAATTGACAGAAATTTATTACGAAGCATTTTCATACTTTAGTAATAATGGTGGTTTATTAAATGTAAATCAAAACAGGACAGTAATTGTTAATAATATCAGTACTCCTTATTCTCATATTAATATATCTGCTGTTGTTAGTTCATTTTATGTATTTTTTTACATTTAATGTTTATATATAGACATTATTTTTATATTTTCAATAAATTTTTAAATAAATAAGCATATGTACATATGTGTGTACAAAAACATGTGTACATATGTATGTACTTTTTGTATTATCTTCTCAATTACACCTTGTACAGATGGTAAATGTCACAGTATCAAATGCAACATCAACAGCAGACCAAGAAATGCTCCAGCAGCTAAGTGAACTTACTGTCACTTATTACATTAGATTCACAGTCAGTGCAAACTTAACATTGTACATACCAGCTGTCATATGCAAAGCCATTTTGGATGATTACATATCCATAAGAGGCTTACAATATATGACTTTAAAATTTTCTAGAGTTATTATGAACTCGGTTGAAGGTGATTTTTAAGAATTATTTTAATATAAATAATAAAAAAATATTCAAATTAATAATTAATTCATCTCTGTAGATAATTTTTTAGAAAAAATAACTTTAATTTTCATTTTATTTGAAGTTTTTCAAAATCCGGTTCCAGTAAAAAATGAACTTAAGCCATCAGTAATAGTGGGAATTGCATTGGGTTCATTAGCTGCCTTATTATTTCTTGTCTGGTATATTCTTTTCAATTATTACAAACTAACGAAATACAGAAGGGTATACTGTAACAGAGGAATTCTCTGTCAAATGTCTGATGTAAGTAAGGTTAGACACACACACACACACACACACACACACACACACACACACACACACACACATATATATATATATATATACATATATATATATATATATATATATATATATATATATACACACACACAAAATACGCATTATTTTGGTTAGATTGATATGAAAGAGTCAGTGAATTCAACAAAGGATGGTGCCAATGTTGATGCAAATATCCTTGAACTTAAGAATGCTGATAATTCTACTGCTACTAATATTAATATTACTACACCTGTAACTTCTGGTAACGAAGTTTTGAAGTAATTTTTTTGGTTATTTCATTCTTAACATTGTTCTTATTATTAATTCTTCTTTTTCTTCTTCTTTTTCTTCTTCTTTTTCTTCTTCTCTTCTTCTTCTTCTTCTTCTGCAGTTTTACGGCGCTTCAGCTCTGATAGGCTATCTTTACGCTTTTGGCCCCTGTTGATTCTATTTCTTTTTTTCTTTTTTTCCTTTTTTTCCTTTTAATTATTTTCAAAAATACTTTTGCAGAGTTTCTGTACTCGTTAGTTCTGGCTTGGATGATAATCTACAGGTAAACCAACAAGACGAAAGTTATGTAGAACTGGCCGTACCCCTTCAACATAGTGAAACTTTGAAAAATTTGGTAAATAATGATTCTACTGGCAACAACGATGACGTCATAACTTATCCTAACTTATCTGAATCGAAACTTAGCGTCGAAGATATCAAAGAAAACGAAAGTGAAAGTAAAGTTAATGATGTTGGGGGAAATTACCGGCGTCCAAAAATATTCTCAATTGCAAATTACACGCCACATCTTCAGTATTATCCAGTTTGGAATCATTATAAAACATCAGATGAGGCTAATGATATCTTGTCAAGTAACATTCAAGTAACAATTAACTTTGAAATTTTTGAGAATCCTTTTTAGTTTTTTGTTGAAATTGATTGATTTTCAGTTATCAGAACAGAATTTTGAACCATCCGTTGCTACAATTGACAAGAGTTTGAATGATAAGACATCGCTGGCACGCAAAGAAGCCGGTGAAATTACATTAAATTCACGCCTTCTTAAAGAGCTAGGACCGATAAGTAGACAGGATTATATAGAAAATATCAATTTTAAGTCTATCCTATCAAAACATGGCTTATTGAATGATGATTACTATTCCAATATCATTATTTATTCTGATTCTAAACATTTTTAAGGTTGAAATGTGTTTTTAGAAATGATTTTTTTCTTGTTACAGCAATTTTTGAGAACATTATAAAGCAATCAACGTCATAGTTTATAAGATTTAATCTGTGTTAAACGGTGCTAAAATATGAACAACAAGATGAATATTACGCTGTATTTCAATCTTTAATATATTTATAATGGGTAAATAATGTTGATTTTTAATAAATTATAAATAATGGTATTATTTTTTATTTAAATTTTACAGTTTTGATGGATTGAATAATAATTGATTGATCACTTGCATGTTTGGTGAGATATGAAATCAAATGATTTAAAATAAATAGATAGGATTATTTAGGTAACTAAGCAATTTGAGAGGCATGCAACATCGAGCTTTCTGATGAGAATCCTTTATTTTTTATTATTATCTCCATCGTGAACAGTTGCCTTAACGTGACGAGTAGGCTTCTCACTGAATGCCCTTCAAACCAATCCTTCTTGTTCGCTGGTTTGTTCTCTTGGAAATGCAATTCTATCTCCTTATCTTGCTTGCATACGGTGACTCAGCGTGGAGTTATTTAAGAAACGAACTCACGCTGACTGTTGCTGACTGACTACAGGTGTAACTTCTATCATAAAGTTCTATGTGACCCGATAAGCCACTGCAGTAAGCCAACTTATGATTTCAACAATCCTCTTTCTATGAGCACCAGAATGTAAAATATTTATTGAACATGACGAAGACAGCTAATAAAACAACAATTTTGAATTATGTACTCCGTTTATTTCAATGAGAGCTTAACGAGAACGAATATTTCTATTATTATATATAATTTAGTTTATGTAATACTAATAAATGATAATTATTATATATTAGTATTGATATTACAATACATTTAATTCAATTTAATTACTTTATTGTTTCAGCATTATTTTTAAGATAGTAAGTCAAGTTAATATTTCATATAGCAGTTTTAGTTTCTATGCAATATCATAAGTGTAAGCCAATAAGCCAATGAAGCCAAATAGTCCAACCCATCATTTTGCATGACTTAGGCTTAATTATTTAAATAGAATAACTAATAAAATGGAGAAAAATAAAAGCACTCTACAACGCTGCATGGTTGGATTAGTGCAGAAGATTGCCGTCTATGAAACTAAATCAGTTTGTCAATTTTTTTTCACAGTTCATTTCTATTCTTCACTATCATTCATTCATCATAAAACTCAAACAACCACAATTAAAAAACCAACACATTGAGCCACTAACAACTTTTAACTAAGGTTTGTTTTATTTCACTGAATCCTTCATTATTATATTTTCATGTATTTTGTATTATTTTCTTCCATTTTTTTAAAATTAGAGATTCTATCTAGTTGGATCTAACAGCAATGAGTCCAAATTCAAGGTGATTAAAATTGACAGATTGGAACCCAAGGATCTCAATATACATGATGATCACGTAAGAAAAGAAAGAATTTTATTTTTTTGATCTTAATGAAATTATTTCTCCTTAGTTTTGCTTTTGTCTTTAGATTCTAAAGTTTAGTTTAGCTTTAGAATAATTTTAAAAATCATTTTGGACTTTTACTACCATCTTCTTTATTTGTGTTAGTTTCTGTATGTATGAATGGAAGAATGTATGTATGTGTAATTACTTTTAACTTATTGCCATTCATTCATTCATTCATTCATTCATTCATTCATTCATTCATTCATTCATTTATCAACAGTTATTGAAGCAGTTTTTAAATGTTATACACATAAATAATACTTACAATAACCAAAAACCACACAATCTAATGCTATTAATATTTCCCAAATCATCTTAATAATCCAATAATCTTCTTGACTTTCATTCTAGTTAGAATACACAGCCCAAGAGGTCAAAGATCTATTGCAAATGATCGACCAGGGAAATCGCTTTACAAAGGTCCCACAGAAAGGATCCAATTCTGTCGGATTGAAAAAGACACATTCGGCTTTTGGTATTGTTGGTTGGTTGTTTGAAATAATTTGTAGATACGTATGTGTATGTGTATATGTACATATATACATTTGTTTAAACAGAATCAATTTTGTTAATTAAAATTGGCTAAGACAAACTGAAAAATTCGAATATAAGTTCGAATATAGATTTGGGGAATTTATTGCATGTTGTCAAGAATTCGGTCTTCGACAAACTTTTGTTTCTGTTGTATATATGTTTTTTAAAAATGGTAAAAGTTATAATTATTCGTAATAATAGAAAATATAGTTAATAAAATATAATAATATAATTTATTTCTAGGCTTTGTGAGATTTCTGGAAGGCTACTACATGATCCTGATAACAAAACGACGGAAAGTCTCTGAGATCGGGCCCCATACTATATACAAAATCGAAGATACGACAATGGTCTACATTCCCAATGTAAACTATAACAGTAATAATAATAATAATTATGGTTACAATAAAATGACAAATCCAGATGAGAATAGGTTTGTTTGTGTGTGCGTGAGTATGTTTGTGTGAGTGTGAGTGTGTGTTTGTTTGTGTGTAAATTTTTATATATTCTATTTTTCTAGGTATGTTAAGATGTTTCAAAACGTTGATCTATCAAGTAACTTTTATTACAGGTTATAATAATAATATTATTAATAATAATTATTATTATTATTTATCATTCTTGTTGTAATTATTATTATTTTCTTTGCATTTTAAATTTCTCTAAAATGTGTTTTGGAAAACTTTTAATATATATATATATAAAATATATATACGTACATTTTATTTAAATGTTTGCTTATACATTCATTCATTTGTTTGTTTAAAAATAATTCAAAACTAATATTTTTTCCAAAATAACATCATATCCTCAATAAATTCACTCTTAAACACAGTCACAGCTACGACTTGTCCAATACGCTCCAGCATAATATGACGCCGTGTAAAATAAAAACGAATAATAACAATAATAATTATAACAATAATAATAATGACAATAATAATAATGAGAATAATAATAATAATAATAATAATAGCAATAATAATAATTCTGTTAGCGAAGAGAAAACTAATGATATTCCTGAAAGCAGTTGGTTTTATGATTCTTGTTATTATTATTATTGTTATTATTATTGTTGTTGTTGTTGTTATTATTATTACTAGCTTGCGTTGGCGTGAGGTGGAGCCCTTGCTGGCGTTTTGTTTGGAATGAATACCTGCTGAAAGATGCCAAAAATATTCTTCATTTTGATTGGCTGCTGTATATAACCCACGGCTTCATTGGCCAATCAAGTTCGTCTTTGTCTTTGTGTATTCATTTCTACCAGCCAGTCATAATAATTGTAACGATTACTACATATATAATTATATATATATTATATTATAATTTATATATATATTAATACAGTGATAATAATATTTACGAGCGTTTCCATTAGTTAGAACCGTCAGTCTGTGACTTGATGACGGAATGATTGATTGAATGAATGAATGAATAAATGAAAGATCAGATCATAATCTTATGCTATTATTGTTATAATAATAATAATTTATAATTACATTGAAATCGTAATTATAGATATAATTATCGATCCAGATATAAACGTTTACAACAAGAACATCTTCTTAACTCTAATCGCTCGAAGATCCAACAAATTTGCCGGAACTAGATACCTCAAGAGAGGAGCCAACATGGGGGTATGTGGGGGTAGGTAGGTAGGCTTTTTAGCGCCACCGCCTGGCCTGATAGTCAAGAGCGCCGTTCTACGTTGCTTAGGTTGCGATTGCAAAGAGAGGAATTGAACTAAAGACGTTAACACTGACGTTGTCAGAAAAATAGAAAAATCGTAATAATAATATTAATAAATAAATCAATAATTATTAATAATAATAACAAATTAATTAAATCATAATCAATACTAATAGAAAATTAATCCGTAATTAGTAATAATAATAAATTAAATAATTAATTAGTTAAATAATAACTTTCTATATGTAGGGCTCTGTTGCTAATGAGGTTGAGACGGAGCAGATCATCATCGATGCTTCTTACACTAACCTCGACATGATTAGGTGGGGGTCATCATAATATTAATAATTATAATAATAATATAATTATAATATAATATTAGTAATTATGACTGTATTTCTTTCTATGTTTTATTATAGGTTTACTTCGTTCGTTCAGACAAGAGGCTCCATACCATTGTACTGGTCTCAAGATAACAACAAGATGGTCCCTAAGCCTCCAATCATCTGTCAGTGGCGCTGATGATGGTGATGGCGATGTAACTGGTGCTGCTGCTGATGATGATGTTCTTGGTGGTGATGATGACGATGTTCTTGGTGGTGGTGATGATTATGCTGCTAGGGATGATGTTGGTGTCGGTGGTGTTCATGATGATGTTGTTTATATCTTCGTTGTCTTCGTCATCTCTATTATAAATATCGTCATCAACGTCATTATCCTAGTGGACCAATCAGATCCTTTCGGCTCGGCTGCAGGCCAACACTTCAACCAATTATTGGGCAGGTTTGGGTCGCCGGTCATCGTCCTTGACCTCGTCAAGGTCACAACATTCATTTTTACTCTCTTTCAAGTTCACTCATGAATTCGCGCAAGTTATACACGTCTTTCTTCTTTCAATGTTCAGTGCTGCACGCACATACACGTGAAACAACACACACACACACACATGCATGTTACGTTGTAGGCGGGCATCTCTTGCAATCGAACCCGGTCACTGACTGCACTAGCAATGCCAAGGTTACGGCATTACCGTTACAGCACTGAGAGGACTAGAAGTAAACTCATGATTTCTTCTAGAAAAAAGAGAAGAAGAAACATGAAAGTCTATTGAGTGACGAGTTTGTGGTCTGTATCAAATACCTCAACCAGTTCCTACCAGTAGAGCACAGGATAAAATACATTGGTTACGATATGGCGCGCGTCAGCAAAAAGTAAGTAAGTCGGTTGATTGGTTGGTTGATTGATTGGTTGGTTGGTTGGTTGATTGGTTGGTTGGTTGATTGGTTGGTTGAT
>NW_008703617.1:263031-283459 GCF_000326865.2 Helobdella robusta | reverse complement strand
TCTTCATCATCATCCTCATCATCATCTTCATCATCATCTTCATCATCATCAACTTCATTATCATCTTTATTATCTTCCTCATCATCATCTTCATTATCATCATCTTCATCATCATCCTCATCCTCATCATTATCTTCATTATCCTCTTCATCATCATCTTCATTATCATCCTCATCTTCATCATCTTCCTCATCATCTTCATCATCATCCTCATCATCATCTTCATCATTATCTTCATCATCATCAACTTCATTATCATCTTTATTATCTTCCTCATCATCATCTTCATTATCATCATCTTCATCATCATTTTCATCATCGTTGTCGTCATAATCTTCATTGTGGCCGCCACAAGCAGCTGTCCACTGGACGTGTTAGCGTCACACGAGGAGGCGGGCAGACGTCAGAATGGCGTCGTTCGAACCAACTGCATAGACTGTCTGGACCGGACGAACACCGCACAATATGCCATTGCCAAATGCGCCCTAATTAAACAAGTTACTCGTTCATTTTATTCGTTCGTTCATTCGATCGTTCGTTCGTTCATTCATTCATTTTTTTCTTTATCAATTCATTCATTCGTTCTTTCTTTCATTCTGTCATTCAGTCATTCATTCATTCATTCAGTCATTCATTCATTCAGCTCTACTCACTTGGAGTCATAGATAACTTTTCGTTGGATTATGATTCCGATTGTATGAGGTTTGTCTGGATGAATGAATGAATTAATTGAGTGAATGAATGAATGAATGAATGAATGAATGAATGAATGTGTTGATGGACGAATGAATGGATTGGTGGTGAAGTAAATAGTTAAATAGATAAATTATATAAATAGATAAATGATTGATTGACTGATCGTCTACTCATTCATTCAACTTCTCAAAGAATGATGGAGGATCTATTTGAGGATCAGGGTGACACGTTGGCCCTCCAGTACGGGGGGTCCCAGCTGGTCCACCGGATTCGAGGGTACCGGAAGTTGACCGCATGGACGTCAAGCTCTAGGGACATCATGCAGACCCTCTCTAGATATTACAGTAATACGTTTTCAGGTTGGCTGGCTGGCTGGCTGGTCGTTTGAATGAATGAGTGAGTGAATGATTGAATGAATGAATGAATGAATGAGTGAGTGAGTGAATGAATGAGTGAATGAATGAATAAAAGATTGAATGAGTGAAACGATCATCATCATTTCATTTTTCATATTGACACTAGACTCGGAGAAACAAAACGCCATGAATATCTTTCTTGGCGTGTTCATTCCATCGTCCCGATCTTCCCCATCGCAAGCCAGTGGCAGCAAACAGATCTGGGAGCTATCTAGTGATTACTACATACACAACGAAGCAGCTCTTGATCTAGGCAAGCTAAATAGGAGAAGGTTCGATTGGTGGGCTGGTTGGTTCTTGATTGATTGATTGGTTGGTTGATTGATTGGTTGGTTGATTGGTTGGTTGATTGATTGGTTGCCTGGTTTGTTGGTTGATTGGTTGGTTGATTGATTGGCTGCCTGATTTGTTGGTTTTCTGGTTGGTTGATTGATATTTTTCTATTGGTTTACAGTTATTGTCAGTGGTGGGACCAGCGTATATTAGACTGCCTTCCTTATTCCTATGAAGATGGTTGGTTGGTTGGTTGGTTGGTTGGTTGATTGGTTGATTGGTTGGTTGGCTGGTTGGTTAGTTGGTTGGTTGGCTGGCTGGTTTATATCCACATTCCTGAATATAATTCTGAAGTTCTAAAATAAATAAATATAAATTGTGAATCATTATAAATAAATAAAAATAAATAAATAAATAAAAATAAATAGATAAAAATAAATAGATAATAATTTTAACAGAGAGCAAAGGCATTTTAGATGAACATCTGGCTGTTGAGTATCATGAAAGAAGCAGCGAGCAGGTGAACCTACTCGACGATTTGTATAAGCCACATGAGATGACTTCGTTTGACGACCTTTTTGCCATGAACATGTCTCACTCTCTAAAGTTGGTGGCCTTTCTTTCTTTTTGTATCATTTTCTATGGGCTTTTATGTCCTGTATGATATCTATAAATGGGTTTTGTATGTATTGTTGTTTGTTTTTCGCGTGTGTTTTGCGTCGGTTTGTATCTATTTGTATTATTTAGTATGTACTTTGTATGAGTTTGTATGGGTTTTGTATGAATTTGTATGGGCTTTGTATGGGTTTTGTACGAATTTTTATGGGTTTTGTATAAATTTTTATGGGTTTTGTATGGGTTTTGTACAAATTTGTATGGGTTTTGTATGAATTTGTATGGTTTTGTATGAGTTTGTATGTAATTTTGTAACGTGTTTTTGCAATTCCCTACCTACATATTATTAATTCATAATTATATTAAATAATTAACACATAATAATTATCGTAGTTATAATAAATAATTTATAGTAATATTTAATTAATAATTATTTATAATTTTTAAGAGATTTCATGCCAAAGTCTTCGAGTGACATCAGCCCATTTTGTACTCGCATGTACACTTCTAGTGGGAAGAAAGCTACTGGGTATGTATGTTGCGTGATGTTATATTTTTCATTGTTACCAACCAATCATTCAACTAATCAATCAACAAACTGACCAGCCAACCAAAAGACATTTCAATCAGTCTTACATACGACTGACCTACCAACCAACAAACGACCAATCAACCAACCAACAACTGACCAACCAACAACTGACCAATCAACTAACCAACAACTAACCAACCAGCCAACAACTGACCAACCAACAACTGATCAACCTACCAACAACTGACCAACCTACCAACAACTGACCGACCAACCAACCCCACAGGCCGACCAGGGAATCGAACCCGAACATATCCGGTCAAGACTCTACATCTTCCTTCACTTCAAACGGCTCAGAGGGCAGCCTAAGCGAAAGCGATGGGTCAGAGGTCGATTGGGGCGACGAAAATAATGACGTCATCGTCACTTTAGGCGCCCATCTCAAAAGGGGCGCGAAGGGTATGAATAAATTGAGTGGAAATAATGACGTCACGAATGGTGGTGACAATGTGCATGTATCGACCTGTGGTTTGGATAGAAAAAATTGCGCCATTCACAGTGAAAAGGGGCTAGAATTATCGCTGATTAAAGATTATGTTAGTTGTGCTACTGATAATGATCCTGATTCGTCGCCGTCTTTCTCTACGTCGTCCTCTCACCACCACCACCACAGCTGCCACATTGGTGAGGGGGGCCGGGGCGTGGCGGGGTCTCTTTTTGGGGGAACGTCCTTTAAAGAGGAGTTTAGGAAAAAGTATGGGGTCGACGTGGACTCCCCTAATGCTAGAAGTATGGAGATTTATAAAAGGTTTGTATGTGTGTGTGTGTGTGTGTGTGTGTGTAATGTGTATGCGTGTGTGTGTGTCTGAGTATGTGTTGGCAAACTAATTTTTTCGGCAGGTACGCCTCGTTTGGGAGGACATCTGAGTTCAGAACCTCTCAATCTCTAATTAGGGAAATGAAGAAAGCGACCACAGCTGCTGTTAATGACGTAGCGACAACGACTTCACCACACCTTGCATCTGCAGTAGCGTCGCCTGTGGCATCATCATCCGTGACGCCATCGACAATACAGGACACGACTTTCCTTATCGATCCATTATACCTAAATACATGCAGATCAGTAACTATAAACCAACCGTCTGATAGATCATTAGATATATACCGGAAGTACGTGAATTGTGGTAAGGTAGGACCTGAACGGCCACCAAAAAAATCAATTAGGATCTACCAACAGTACGCTGATGAATTGAAATATGGCAAAGAGTTGATCACACCTCAGTCATTTAAAGTGGTATCGCCTCTGGAGAGGATGGTGAATAAAGATTTTTCTAGTGATATTGTTGTGAATCATGATAATGTTGAGCAATTGTGATGTAAATGAGAGATGATAATTCTAATTAGGGAGAGTCCATTTTTGAATGACTGTAGAGTTGAACGGGGGTTCAAGTTTGTCGTTTGATCTGATTGTGGTTTGGTTTCGTTGACAAAGTGAAATTTGGTTTTTAATTTTTGGTAGCAGGATGAAAAAAAATTCGAATCTTGTTAGTGTACGTGTGTGCGTGCGTGTGTACCTTCGCGCGTGTGTGTGTACGTGTGTGCGTGCCTATGTATGTGTGATTGTGTTTATCATTGCGATGTCTTCTATTTCTTCTGTATTCACTTCAATCAATTTTTCAGTTAAGACGTTTACAATTCGAACCGTTTTGATTAAGCAGATAGGACCAGGAATAAATCATTAATGATTGCAACAAGTATTATTGTTATAGAAATCCTTGACTTGTATTTGTGTGCGATCAAATTTTGCTAGAAGGATTGGGTCAGTCAGTCATTTTTCCCCGCTTAAAGTATATAGTTCTGTGATTTCCATTTTAAATTAAATTTCTACAATGTTCATATACGAGTTCTTCTTAGTTTAATCTTGTACGATTTGATTCCATAATTCATCCATTCATTTAATTCATCCATTCATTTAATTCATCCATTCATTTAATTTATCCATCCATTCATTCATTTATTCATACATTATCTATTCCTTCGTTTATGCATTACTACCATTCCGATTATTTGCGAAAAATGACAATGATATTAAAATATAACATTAAGACTCTGCTTTTGTTGAGCAATATTCTACTCATCATACTCACACACACTCACACACACACACATACACACACACACGAGTATGTATATACATATAAAATTTTGATTTTATACAAAGTTCAGCTCTGGGTTGAGAATGATGCTTGTTAAACGCTCCACATCTGTCAGAAGATTCTTGTTCATCTGTAGGTTCAATTTTTCTGTTTTCAAACAAATTAAAATAAATTGTTTAATTTAATGAATGTGTTTTTTCATATATATATATATATATATATATATATATATATATATAACTTAAATATAACGAATCATAAACTTTTAAACGTAAAAGATCGAACTTTTGAAATTTAGCACATCCCTATTGGCCGTCTGTAACCTTCGATCTAACTGGTTGAATTTCTGGGTCAGGGTTGATGACCAGCCAATCAGAGACGAGGTCAGAGTACTGTCTAAATTCCTAATTTGGATTTTTCGACGAGTCTTTAAAGTATCCCTCATTTAAAAGTAATGAGATGGCCATTATTGTAGTGGTCGTCATGTGATCACATCACATTACATTACTACATTACATCAACTAACTTGTACATGTGATGTATGTGGTTTTTGTACACTTGACAAAGCCGACATTCATGATGTACATTGCTGCCTACACCAGCCTGTGTGTGTGTATTAGATTTTGTATGAAATCGAGGTAAAACTTCGAATTTATTATGAATAAATTAATAAATTATACAAATTAGTATACATCATCATCATAAAGACGAACAATACATCATGCAAATCGGCACATCTCACTCACAAAGATAAATAAATTATGCAAATTAGGACCATCCCCAAGTAAGGATTACTAAAAAAAGAGAATAACCTTAAGTTGTTTGTTCAGATGGCTGATTTCAATGGATTGCGTCTGTATGATTTTATCGCGTGAAACTTTGTCAGACAATAATTTCTCATTTAGGGATTTTATTTCTTTAACCTACAACATAATATAACCACAATTATAATCATAATTATAATCTTAATTATAATCGTAATTATAATTTTAATTATAACAAATGACCTTGAGGTTAAGTTGCTTGACCTCTTGCTGGTGAGTAAGTTCTTCGGATTTCAGCCGAACCATTGATTCAAATACGCTCTCACGCCATCTGCATGGTACATACACTCACATACATACACTCACATACATACACTCACATACATACAAACATACATATAGACATACATAATACAGACAAACATACAAACTTCTCTAGCAAAGTTTTCTTTTTGTAGACATTATCGTTATGGAAGTTGTTAATCTTGTTGGAGAAAAAACGATGAGCGAGTGAATGAATGAATGGATGAATGAATGAATGATACCTGTATCTGTTTATCTTGCATATTCATTATGTCAGTCAACGTCAGCATCTTCACCCTCATTAACTCGTTATCTCTCTCCAATCTCACCATATGATCCTCCATAGACTTGATTGACAGTTAGTAAATTAAAAATAAATTGTGGCGCTATATGATCATTTGTGAAGCGCTGTACGTTACTCATATAGCGCTTTATATTGCCTAGAACAAATATAATAGTACCTTTAACTTTAGCTTCATATTTTCATTTTCTAATTTTGTAGGTTCTAGGATGTTTTTGGTTGATTTGAGATCTTCTTCGAGCTTTCTGTTGCAATAAATAATAATTATTATTATTATTACTAGGGATGCACCAAAGTTCGGCCCCGGCTCCGGTCAAAATCCGGCTTTTTTTCAAATCCGGCCCCGGCCAGATTTGGTGGCCGGATTTTACGCTTCTATCGACGTTTAAAAATGTTATAAATAGAAAAAAAATTTCATTGAATTCAATTAATTGCTTGTCAATAAGTTAAAAGCTAAGCATTCATGACACATAATAACAACATCATTAATTGTGAGGTGAGCTGGACAATTTTTTTTGTGCTATAACATGGGTTATGCATAAATTATAAGCTGATCTTTGTGTAAAAGAACTTGTGCACGTGTTTATGCTATATAATTTTAAATGACGGATCACATAGAGATACATAAGCGCATAATTTAAGAACATGGTATGTTAAAGGTTAGGCTAGGCATATATGACACATAATTACAACATCACTAATTGTGAGGTGGGCTGGACAATTTTTTTTATGCTATAACATGGGTTATGCATAAGTTATAAGCTGATCTTTGTGTACAAAATTTGGCGTATCACATAGCTTATTTATATATTTGAATTAATTAACTATTTGCTTGGTGTTATTTTTTGATGTTCAACATGTAGATAACCGTAAATGTGAGTATTTTTTCTAACGTATGTAAAATGGCAACTAAAATCCGGCCCCGGCTCCCGCCCCGGCCGGTTTTTGAATTTTAAATCCGGCTAAGTCCGGCCCCGGCCGGATTTGAAAAACCTGAATCCGGTGCATCCCTAATTATTACTATAATTATTAATATTATAATTATTTTTTTTATGGTTATTAATATCATCATCATCGTGTCAATATACCTCATCAAGTCGTCAGCCACCCTCATATCTTCCTCCTTATCTCTCAAAAATCTTTTCAATTCGTTTTTCATTGATCTTTCGTTCTCCAGTAACAATAACAATTCCTCTCTCTCTTCGGCCATTTCTCTAATCTGTTGTCGTTATTGTTATTAATATTTTTTATTGAATCAGACGGTATATTTGATTTTGATAAATGAATGAACGAATGAATGAATGAATGGGTGGGTGAATGAATGAATGAATAGGCGAATGAGTGGGCGAATGGATGGAAAACCAAAATAAAAGTATCAGTAGTAATAACAACGAAAATAACAATTACCGACCTTAGATTGGCTTTTCAACAAAACTTCATCCAGATCATTTTTAAGTCTCTTAATTTCGCAATCTTTTTGTCTTTCCATAATTTTGAATTTTTCAAACATATCATTTTTACTATTGTTATTATTATTATTGTTGTTGCTGCTGTTGTTGTTGTTTGAAAAGAAATCATTAAAAATAATCATTTCATCTGACTGGTTGGCAAATTTTCTGTCAGTGCTAAATTTAACAAAAAACCCAATAAAATTAAGATAAATAAATTAATTCAGAGAAAAATAAATAATGAAAAAAGATTAACCAGTTAATTAATTAACCAATTAATTAATTAATTAATTAATATAAAATTGTCAATAAAAAACTGCAAATTTACACCGAGGTATCAGTAGGTTATCATCGTCACCATTAATATCACAACAACCATGGATGTTGCTGTTTGCAAACATTTTTGGCGTCAGTAACTCTGTAGAAAATTGAAAAAAAACTCGATTTCTAAATAAGAAAGATTTGGTTTTATTAATTTTTTAATTTATTTTTCTACAATTGAGGTTAGTTAAAAAAAATTCAGGTTTACAAATCTATATTATTTAATATTTAGTGATAAAAAATTAAAAATGAGCAAAAAATTATTCTATTCTCTCTAACCAGTTTTCTGTCCGGTGAAAAAAGATGGCGGATTCAGTTTTACGCTTTTGTTATCCATTAAGCCTTAAGGAATTTATATCATCAGCACAGCACAGAGAAACACTCAAATGTCTAACTAACTCTAACTAACCCAATCTCACAGCAAAAAGTGCGGTAAAATGTTCATTCTAATTATCTATTATATAATTGTTATTATTATTTTTTCATTTATTTCCAACTTTTATTTAATTTTATTTCGAAAATTGTATTAAAATTAAATCTTGTCCCATTACTACTGAACAGTTTCCCCGGTGAAAAAAATGCTTGTGAAAAAAATGTTTTACATTTGATTTCACTTGAAAATAAACAACTCTCAAAATAATTTTTAGCATAAATCATTTAATTATCAATTATTTTTTGATTAATTATTCAAAAATAAGCGCTAATTTGGACAATTTTGGTAAAAAAAATTGATAGACACTTAGAGTACAAGCGTTGCTATGGTAAAATCAAAAGTGAATTTAAATACATAAGCATAGAAATAATTTCTTTTGTATAAATGCATAATAAATTAGACTGTTGATGTCTATGATAATAAAGGTACCGAAGTTATTCATTCATTACTTAATGTATAAATATTATTGAATATATCCTATACTTCTATATAATTATAGACTGTAGCTGTTATCAGAGAAGTGCTAGTTGTTAAAAATTAAATCCTAGTCTGAAGATGATTCTCAGATGATATTCCATTGGAGCTTTGTTGGTTATTAACTTTATTATTATTTGTATTAAAGTCGGTGCTAGATTTTTTATTATTCCAGCAACATTTAAAGAGTAGGTAGACCAACTCGATAATTTCCACCCCACTTGCTGCAGTGATTCCCAGCCACAGGGATAACATCCCACCAACAGTCCCAATCATCACGTCCCACGTGTATGCAGGATTCTCAGATTGGTAGTAAGGGAAGTTTTGCTTCATTACAAACTTTATCGCCAGTAAAGATTCCTGGATCTGCGTCAAACTTGAGAGTGGGACGTCTTCAGTTCTATCCTCACTCATGAACTTCAGGTAGTTGATGTATCTCTCTTTCACTTTTGGGTTTTTTTCTACGCAGCTGTCGTTGTCTCTATCAAAGTATTCACGGAACAAATTGATCTGCACAGATGGTTGTGGCCAGGAAGCTGATGTCACGAAGGAGTCGTACTTTATTTCCATGCAAGGCATCAGGCAGTTCTCAAAACAGCTGGCTTTGTCCTCATCAG
The DNA here is from genome assembly GCF_000326865.2 of Helobdella robusta. Lineage (NCBI taxonomy): Eukaryota > Metazoa > Annelida > Clitellata > Rhynchobdellida > Glossiphoniidae > Helobdella > Helobdella robusta. Next base: position 274,110 of record NW_008703617.1, on the reverse strand, counting down.
AATTATTCAGAGAACAGTATAAGCCAAACACTGCCCTATCAGTTCTATTGTCCGAGTATTCGTAGATGGTTAAATTCCCGCACAGATCTGTATCACTGATATATTTTTCAGGAACGCTTAGGAGGTGCGTCACACAGCCGCACGTTTTGTTGATCAATTCTTGTATACAGTATTCAACGCACAGGTCAGATGTGTACTTCTCGGTTGGTGAAAAGAGCATGTTTCTTTCATTTGTGCACCCCAATCTGCAAAAAAAATTAAATATCAAAGGGATCTATTTTTAAAAAGCAATTAAGAACTAAATAGCGGATTTACAGCAAAAAAACTTACCTATTGTGCGGTTTGTCCAGACGCGATCTCTCCGTCTGAACGATTTCGACGATGTTCTCAGTGCCGGGAGCGACGTTGAACCCCCGTTTGAGATCCGGAGAAGTCCCTGGACTGTGCACGCTCACCTGGACCCCCCTGGCTTGTGAGTTTGTGAGTGAGGATTTGTAAGGGACTTGTATGAGGCTCGGAGGACCCAGGTTCAAAATCAGACTCAGACCTCTAATATTATTTGAGCTGGAAATGTTTAGCAGACTACTCGTTTTCAGAGTGTAACAAGTGTAATAGTTGGCATTCCAGCGTTTCGTGAAGTTTTCAGCAGTGCATATGGCGTCTGTTTGAAACCAGTTGTAACCAAAGAAACTGCAATCGACAATGAAGTTCGGACAGTCGTTGGATTCCGGTCTAGTCTTCTTCAAGTTTATGATGTAACCGGAGACCGAAAAAATCTCGTCAAACATGTTTCTGACCTCCGCGAACGACGAGTCATCTCCTGTAATATTCGCATTTTCTAGGTAATTTAAAATGTCCTGCTTGTAATTTTCTACGTATGTTAAATATTCATTTATTTTCAAATAGTCAGGCTCCCCTTCGGCCAGTGGATCCAAGTTGCATATCGTTATGTCCGGGAAGGTTAATGGTTGGCCGACCTGTCGGCACAAAATTGTTTCAATTAATTTTTGCTAGCCCACCTTCAACAAATTTCCCACCTCACGCACACAATTTCAAACACATATTCCACAACTCTTCATTAAAATCAATTTTACATTCATGAAACTTCCATATAAAAATAAAGCTCAACTAAGAAAACGGTTTTTTAAAAAAAACAAACTCAAACAAACGAACGAACAAAAAACAAAGCAAACAAACAAACAACGAACAAAGACAAACAGACGAACAAAAACAAAGAGACGAACAAAGACAAAGAGACGAACAAAGACAAACAGACGAACCGAGACAAACAGACGAACAAAGACAAACCGACGAACAAAGACAAACAGACGAACAAAAAACCAACCTTCTCTCCATACTTTGTAGTGACGGGCCAGGTATAGAATTTATTAAATAACGTGATCAGAAGGTAGATCAGAACTGCAGTGCACGTGATGAAAAAAACGAGCCATAGAACTTTCAGAAAGATATCTTTCGATTTGAAAAATTTCGGAATTCCTCTGATTGAAGTGTTCTCTCCATATTTTAGAAGTTCACTTTTCAACGCTTCAATCACCATCTCTTCAACGTTATCTACCAATCAATCGGTCATTCATTCATTTAATCAATCAGTCAATCGATCAATCAATCAATCAATATCAATCAATCAATCAATCAATCAATCAATCAATCAATCAATCAACCAATCACAATCTCCTTTCTTTCTTCTGTGGTTAGATAAGATAAACGTCTTGCAAGTTGTTATCCAAGAATCTAAAAAGATGTTATTGTTATATTACGATAATTTATTATGAATTAATAGACTACAGGTGTCACACACACACACACATACCAACATACATACATATATATATACATACATACACACATATATACAAACCTACTTACATACATACATACTTACATGTTAAGTTAACGATTTTTTCAAGATTATCTCGTAATAATACATCGTTTTGAAGGTAATTTACTTGATGATTATATAATAATCATCAATGATTATATAATTTTATTTATATGATTGAAAATTATTATCCTAAATTTTAACCAAAATTAAAAAACAACATGTAACATATCAAGAAAAAATATGCCCAAAATAGCTACAAATTAGGAGACAATTTTTTCAATCATCATACTTGATTTCATCAAATTTTAAACCTTAAGACCAAAAAAAACATTCTTAAACTAAAATATGTAACATGCTGACAAAACTTAATTACTAAATCAATAAAGGATCTAACTGACTGTCTAAAATGAAAAACAATTTACTATCAAACAGTTCGAATAGGTACGGATGTCTAAGTGGCAATTAACTATATGAAAGAGAAAGCTAAACAAAGGCAATGAATGAATGGCTGAATGGATGAATGAATGAATGAATGAATGAATGAATGAATGAATGAATGAATGAATGAATGAATGAATGAACGAACAAACGAACGAACGAATGAATGCTTTCAAAAAACCGTTTTTATCGACTATAACAGGCAATATAAACATTAATGAGATAGATAAATAAGAGACCAACAGACACACACACTCACCCATACACACACACAGCAAAATAAGTAACGAAACAAACACATAATACATACATCCACCTGTTGCTAATAAAAGGGAATCACAATCAATAATTAATGATCCTCACCCATTTGCACACATACACACAGTGTAATTATTATGTAGGAATTTATTATAAATATTTATAATTATAATATCATCATAAAAAACATACCTACATACACATATGTATACATTTATACAAACATACACACACCACACATACATACATGCATACATACACACATACATACACACATATATTCATACATTTTTTTTGTATTGTTTGATTGAATCAAATGATTCTGAAATTTCTGATTCTGACACACACACACACACACACACACACACACACACACACACACACACACACACACATACATACCTACATACACACACACACATACATACATACATACATACATACATACATACATAATAAACATACAAAATCGACTTGAGTTGAATGGGGCGCAAATTATTTTTATTCATTCATCTATAATCATTTATTTTATCATTGCAGTATGGTGATGTGATATGGTGATGTGTTTGGTTCTACTCTGGTGTCACTGGGTTAAACAGCAAAGAGGTTCTCGTCTGTTACACATGTATGTATTCGAATCATGTCTGGCTTGTTTTGCTCGTTAAAGCAACGCTATACAAATCAAAATTGACGACAAAGACAAAAAGACAAAGACAAAATCAAAGACAATTGTCTTTGAAGCCACTCAAGAGGGCGCTAGATAAATAAAAATCTCAAAATCGTTTTGAGAATATGCTATGTAGGTTCGTGTCCTTTGTTTGCCGCATTGATTCTGGTGTATCTCTTTTTTTTCTTTTTTTTTATTATTCTTTAAAAATCAAAATCGGAGATTTAAAAATAGTCTTTGATGTGATAGAATTGTTATTATTATTAATGTTGTCATTATCATTTTTATATAATTTATTGTTATTATTACAAAATTCTGAGAACTTTTTAACGGTCTGTTTGGCTAGGAAGGAAGTTGGATCCGTCAGGCGCATCGCTACATCTAGATTTTTTTATTTCATTTTTTGTTTAAATTTGTTTCACTCAGGGTGTTGAACTATTTTTAAATGTCGGTGACACTAACTCACGGGGTTCAATTGCAGACGTCGCCCAGATAAACAATTATTCACGAGTCGTTGTTGGTTCGCTTAAGTAGAAAAAATTAGTTGAGAGTGATTTTAATTGATTTTAGTTGAATATTTCGAGAATTTTGATGAAAAATATACAAATTTTATTTCATCTTAAGTCCACAAACAGATTCGAGTGACTCAATTATGACTTAAACATTTCATTCAATTGCTAATCGTCACAAGTTTAATAGAAGACAAATAAATAGATTCTCTACAGAAATATACATCGGGCAGAAAGTTAATTTACAATTAAACTATCAAAAGAATAATTTGAAAACCTCTTTTAACTTATTCCAAAAATAAAGTTCACCTAATCTAGAATTTTCTCTCACACGTGAATCAGTTCTGCAAACACACACACACACATTGCACGTGACGGGCGTGAATCTCTTTGCATTTGAACCTTAGCCATTACGCCATCAATAACCCTCAGATGAATTAGAATTAGACAAACTCTTATTGGAATCAGTGCCATTTTTATCACTAACTTCACAGACACCCAGGTTACAATTAACGGCGACATTAGTTGTGTGAGTTAAGTTTCTGTTATTCTTCCAGCAGAGCTTACCCAAGAGGTATACTAACTCGATGATTTCTACTGCACTCGCCACGGTTACACCAAGCCAGAGTGACAACATACCTCCAACTGTTCCAATCATCATTTCCCAGGTATAGGTGAAGTTTTCTGACTGGTAGTATGGAAAGTTCTGTTTCATTACGAATTTTATTTCTAATAAGGATTCCTGGATTTGAGTGAAGTTTGAGATGGGGATGTCGTCGGTGCACTCGCTGCTGCTGTTGCTGCTGCAGCTTTTGTAGTACTGCAAGTAGCTGTTGTATCTGCTCCGTATTTTGGGATTTGTGTCGGTGCAGTTTTGGATGAATTTGGTGAAGAGGTCAAGTTGGACTGATGGTTGTGGCCAGGTCGCCGAGGCTACGTAGAAATCGTATGACATCTCGTCACAAGCAATCAAACATTTTTCATGACAATCTTTCTCATCTTGGGGATAAACATGAACAAACGAGCAGACCAGGTTGTAGAACTTTTCCACAATTTCTTCTTCAAGTTCTGACTTGTTTAAACTTCCATTCAGACTGAAGTTCCCGCAGAGTCTTGTGTTTTTGAAGTCCTTATCAGGCACGTTGAGCTGATGCGTCATACAGCCACACCTTCTCTTTATCAACGACTGCAGGCAGTATTCCTCACAGAGATCTCGCTTGTACTTGATTTTATACCAGTAGGGCGTTATCTTCTCTTGAGTGCCGCACAATCTAAATGATTAATTTCAAAATGAATGTCTTGAAATATTATATCAATAAATTAATTTTTCCCAACATACAAACTTATTGTTGGCTTTATCTTGCCGTATTTTTTCCGTCTGAACGATATCGACGATGTTTTCAGTCCCGGGAGCGACGTTGAACCCCCGTTTGAGATCCGGGGGAGTCCCTGGACTGTGCACGCTCACCTGGACCCCCCTGGCCCGTGAGTTTGTGAGTGAAGATTTGTAAGAGACTTGTATGAGATTGGGTGGCCCAACGTTCAGCAAGACGCTCAATCCTCTAACGATTGTTGAGTCAGAAATGATCAACTTTTTAGTCTTCAGCACGTAGCATGTGTAATAATTCGCATTCCAACGTCTTGTGAAATTGGCATGGTTCTTCAGTTTCGAACCAGTCAGCTCCGTAGAAGTCACATTCGACGATGAAACTCGGGCAGTCTTCAGATTCCGGGCGATCTTTTTTCAAGTTGATGACATATCCCGACACAGACTCCAACTCCTCCATGATGCTCCGAATTTTTCCTTTGGGCGCTGAGAAGTTATTTCTTTCGACCATAAAATCGTCTAATTTTTTTAGCGCAAAATTTTCGTACTCTTCGATCAGAAGGGAATAATTTTTCATGGAAAGTTCTTTTGGCTCTCCCTCAGCAAATGGATCCAAATTGCACAACGTTATGTCGGGGAAGGATATCTTCTGGTCTACCTGTTGACATTTAAACGAAAACTTATTTTATAATTTTCAAGTTTTTAGTAGCAAAATTATCTTATATGAGATCAGAATGAGTAAAAATGATTTGTGTTATCAGCAAATTATTTCTCTCTCTCTCTCTCTCTCTCTCTCTCTCCTCTCTCTGTCTCTCTCTCTCTCTCTCTCTCATACACACACACAAACACACACCACACGGAGCTAACCTTCTCTCCATTCTTAGTAGTGACAGGCCTCATACTGTACTGATCAAAGGAGATCTTCAGCAAGTAGATCATGACAGCCAGTGAAGCGACAAAGGACAGCAGCCAAACCATTTTGAGAAACCTGTCGGTCGATTTGATAAACTTCGGTATTCCCCGGATCGATGTCGTCTTGCCATAGTTTAGGAGTTCGGATTTAATCGGTTCCATCACAATAAAAACGCTTTTTATTGATGTTATTTTTGTTGGTATTAGAGTTATTAATGTTGTTTTTTAGTATTTTTAACGTTATTGGTTGTTGTTGTTTGTGTTATCAATGTTGATATTATAGTTCTTGTAAGTGTTGAGGTTTAGAGAAAAGTTTAAAATTTTCAATTTATTTTAAAATATCTATTTAAATCTAAACTCATTGTAATCTATAAGGCACGTAACATCTTCTTCTTTATAAATCATACCTCTGTGTGTATACACACACACACGTGTATACATAACAACAAATAGATCCATATATATATATATATTTATATTGACATAACAAGAATTTCTATCCAATGAGATTTTTGAAATAAAAACTTTATTTAGTAGAATTTCTACCAAACATAATTCAATTTAAATTTATTTTAAAACAAATGACTAAAATAATTTCTACAAAAAAAAATCTTTAATTATTGAGACTCTCTTTATGACAGTTGTATTTGCACAGGTTACCTTCAGGTATTGAAACACACACCCTGAAACTAATTTATCATCCTTCCCATTTTCTTCATTCTTAACGCTAAATTTATTGCTAATCAAGTTTTTTAGGCCTATACACAAACATCATTCAAATATGTGTTTAAAAACACACACGCACATACATTCACACATACACACACATACAAACATAGATGCATTTTTACACAAACATATTTACATAGTATTACTCAAATATAATAAAGACAAGAGTGATATGATCAGAATCTCGCGCCTTGTTAACACCAAAAAATGTTATAGTAACACTTCTATTTTGAGCGGCTTATTGGAGTGTATGTTTAGATAAAAATTATCCAACAACTAATCAATGTATTTCACGTTGAAAGTGTCAAAATTAGGCAACTTATTTATCTCTCTCTCTCTCTCTCTCTCTCTCTCTCTCTCTCTCCTCTCTCTCTTTCTCTCTTGCTCTTTCTCTTGTAAATCCATACATTCAATCAGTCATAACACTGATTTTATTATTCTTATCAGCAGCCTTCGAGCTTAGTTTCAAATTCTCCCAACAGCCTTTAAAGAGTAAATAGACCAACTCAATGACCTCCACCCCACTGGCGACGGTGATCCCAAGCCATAGAGACAACATCCCACCCACCGATCCGATCATTGTATTCCATGGATGTGCCTGAGTGTCGTTTTGGAAGTACGGTAAATTGTGCTTCATGACGAACTTAACTTCGAGAAGAGATTCCGGGATTTGCGTCAACTTCGGGATCGGGATCTCATCCTTGCCCGTTATGTTGTCGGTAATTTTGTAAAATCTATCGAATCTGGATCGGACCTTTTCATTTTTGGCGCATTCATCTTTGAAATATTTTCTAAACAAGTCGTGTTGGCCAGGTAACAGACGTCACATAGGTGGTATATATCGTTTCCTTGGCAGGCGATCTTATAAAACCTCTTACAATTAAATTTCTTCAAAAAATTCAACTTCAGCTTTAGCTTTTTCTGGCCCTTTTCTCTGAAACTCTCATCCCCCTTCTCTGACTACTTCTCCATCACTTACGAAATTCAGAGCGGATCTCAAGACCCATCCGTTTGTGAAATTCATTGAGGAGCGCTGTTGAACATCGCGGAAATAGCGCTTTATAAACTAATTGATTGATTGATTGTCGATAGATATGTTGTCTTAAGATCATTTGTCTCGATAATATTACAACACAAACAAACACACACGCGCATACATACACACGCACGCACACGCACGCACAGACATACACACGCACGCACACAAAACAAAACAATAAGGTAGATTTATCTAAAGATTTTTTTTATTCAATCGAAATGTTACAAAATTTGGTAACAGCAGTCAAAAATTGTAGCCAATTATTGAGAATCACAAAGTACATGTGGGTATGTATGTATGTGTGCATGTTCATGTGTTCTTGTGTGATATCTTTTATTAGTATATTATCACACCAAAAGCAAAGGTTTTGTTATGAAACTGCAAAACGATTCAAATAAAAAGTTACGATATAAATAAAAATATTTACAAATTGCATATTTTAATATATTATATATAAATATTAATAATTTGAAGCCAAAAGATAAAACTAACAATACAATCAATCTTAAGTAAACACTGTAAAATTATAATAATAACGATAAACTTTTTCTCCTTCTCTCTCTCACTCTCTATCTCTCTCTTTCTGTATTTATATATTATATGCTGTCGTAATATGGAGTAGTCACACAGACGATCAGTGAGTATGTTATGGAATACTGAACAAAAGAAACTAGATGATAATACTAAAAAATGTGAATGAACGAACGAACGAATGAATGAACGAATGAATAAACGAACGATTGAATGAATGAATGAATGAATGAATGAATGAATGAATGAATGAATGAATGAATGAATGAATGAATGAATGAATGAATGAATGAATGAATGAATGAATGAATGAATGAATGAATGAATGAATGAATGAATGAATGAATGAATGAATGAATGAATGAATGAATGAATGAATGAATGAATGAACTAAACAAACGAAAAAACGAACAAATGGATAAAAAATAAAAAAATCATTGGAATAAGACACATTACATTATTATCATCGGCCAGTTCGCAGCAACAAATTTCAAATTAAAAATTTCATCTAAACGTTTGGAGGGGTCCATAATGTATCAACAAAGAATCAACAACAAAGAATCAACAACAAAGAATCAAAAACAAAAAACCAACAACAAATAATCAACAACAAAAAATTAACAAACGAAGAATCAACAACAAAGAATCAACAACAAAGGATCAACAGACGAAGAATTAACAAACGAAGAATCAACAACAAAGAATCAAACAACAAAGAATCAACAGTTTTCGTTGGTCGATAATTGCATAGACAACTTAACCCCGCAATCGTACCACCATAGAAATGAAAGAAAGATAAAAATATGCCAGAGCTGATGGCTGGAGCCAACGTAATCAAAACGGCCTATATGGGTAGTTAAATAAAATAATTAACTATAATTTAAAAATTTTATTTTAATAAAAATAACAACAATAATAATAATAAATTAATAAAAAGAATAACAATAACCTGGAAAAAACCTCTCGGGAAATTTCGATATGTAGAACGAGAAGGCCAGTGCGAGCAGAATGTAGAGGATCATAATTTTCAAGCCGAACTCCTGCCACATTAAAATTATAACTGAATAATATTAAAAACAAAAACAACAATAACAATAATAATAACAACAATAATAATAACATTTAAATTTAATAATGAGCGTAGATTAAAATCCATGTGCTCATATCTAATATGTGACAATAATTTAAATGCCCAAGAAACAGTAATAATATGAAATAGTATTAAAAAAACTAATGAAAAAAATAAATAAATACAATAATAATAATAACAACAACAACAATAAATAATAATAATAATAATAAATAATAATAATAATAGTACCTGGACGAAAGCTGAACCAAGCCCGCCATTCAGATAGACCCAATGTATAGAAGGAACGACGCTGAATACCGAAAGGATGCCGTAGAATATTATCGGACCAGAGCAACAACCACAACAGCGGATCAATTTATTATTATTATTATTGTTATTATTATTACTATTATTATTGTTGTTGTTGTTGTTGTTGTTTTGATCAAAAAGGCTGTTGTATCTATGATTCAAATAGACGAACTTATCAGTATCGAATTCGTTCTCTATCAAAATCAACACTTCGTCATTATAATTATTACTACAATTATAATTATTACTGTTGTAATAATTATAATTATTGTTATTGTCGTTCCTGTCATTAGTGTTATAAACTCTATTGGAAATCCCTTCGTTATGAGTGAAACTATTAAAAATCCCATTACAGGGAGCGTTGTCGTTACTGCTGCTACTGTCAATAACGTCATTGCTGTTGTTGCTGTTGTTGATGTAATCAGTGTTGTTGTTGATGTAATCAGTGTTGTTGTTGTTGATGTGATTTTTGCTGATTCCAATGTCAGTGTTGCTATTATTATTAACTATGTTATAGCTAGTTATTACGGTGTTGTTGTTGATGTTGCTGTTGTTGTTGTTGTTGTTGTTGATGTTGTTGATATTGTTGTGATAACGATACAAAGAATTATTATTAACAAAATCGAATTTTTGGCTATCTAGGGCACCTAAATTCCAATGCCAGTAAAATAACGCCATCAAGATGAGGACTAATAAGAACATGTACAAGTTTTGCCAGCTCTGAATTGTGGAAATTGTTTTTTGTCTCTAATTTATTTGTTTGCTCAATTATTCATTCGTTCGTTCGTTCGTCCGTTCGTTTGTTTATTCGTCCATTCATTCATTCATTCATTCATTCATTCATTCATTCATTCATTCATTCATTCATTCATTCATTCATTCATTCATTCATTCATTCATTCATTCATTCATTCATTCATTCATTCATTCATTCATTCATTCATTCATTCATTCATTCATTCATTCATTCATTCATTCATTCATTCATTCATTCATTCATTCATTCATTCATTCATTCATTCATTCATTCATTCATTCATTCATTCATTCATTCATTCATTCATTCACTCACTCACTCATTCATTCAACAATTCATTCAAATGGTCAATCAATGAAAAAGAATAAAGAATAATACTTGAAAACATAAGAAGCCGAGATACAAACCAGGAAAATAGCACCCCACTAAGCCTAATAAAATCATATTTATTATTAAAATAATTATTGCAATAATAATAATAATTAATATTATATTAATTATTAATAATTATATTATAATTTCCGAACCCAACGATATGCCAAAGAGATCAATGTTTAAGAATTTCCTATACATCTCCGGTGAATGGCATTTGAAGATGTGGAAGCTAGCCGAACAAATTAGGCAAACCTGATTAGGAAATAATAAATAATAATAATAATAATAATAATAATAGAAATAATTATAGCAA
>NW_008703617.1:255531-258031 GCF_000326865.2 Helobdella robusta | reverse complement strand
TCATGATGATGATGTTGTTGTTGTTAGTTAGTTATGATGATGATGACGACGATGGTATTTTGTTGTGACTTACGGATTTATTATTGCGTGTAGAATAAGATGGCGAAGGCATATTTATTACCATTAATAACAATCAGATAAAAGCATATGAATACGCAAACAGACATATACACACACACATACATACACACACATATAACATACATACATACTCACACATACATACATACATATATACATACACACACGCACGCACATACACACACAAACAGCCCAAAGTCCAATATGGAAGCCTGGGTCTACTGAAGAAAGTTCAAAAAACAGTAGAGACATTTTCGAAGGTCGGAAAACAATAAAAATAATAATAAAAAATACATAACAATAATTAATAATAACAATATATTATGTTAATTATATTTATTATTATTACTATTGGTATTATTCAGAACTGAATAAGACCCTTGACGACAAAGATTGTGAGATCCGTAAGTTGGCAGACAACCGAGTTGTGAGCTATTACACTGGTTAATAAAATATCATTATTATATTATTATTATTAAATGTTATTATTATTAAACATTATTATTATTATTAAATATTATCATTATTATTGTTGTTGTTGTTTTTATCAGGTCTTGTAGAGCAGTGTCTGGAAAGGCATCAAAATCAAAATCAAAGGCGCCGGGACATTATTTCGAGAAACTCTGAATGTGAAGCCATCAACAACAGCCTAGGCAATCTCAACTACAACAACAACAAAAACAACAACAACGACCACAACAACAATAATAATAAGAAGAATGACCAGAACCCAACTTTTTTTAAAACGGCTAGCTTGAAAGGTACAGACACTATCACAAAATCATCATCATTTGACAAATTATGCGTGCCTTTGTCGGACAATGAGAAGCAGAAACAGCAGCTACAACAGCAGCAACTGCAGCAGCAGCAAAACGCTGAGGCACCATTGATAGTGGTAACAAATTTTCAACCTACACATTCAAGCGTAGATGAGATGGAATCGAACTTGCAACATCAACAACAACAACCACAACAACAACCACAACAACCACAACAACAACTACAACAACCACAACAACAACATACACAACCACAACAACAACCACAACAGCAACAACAACAACAACAACAACAACATGTACAACAACCACAACAGCAGCAACAACAACAACAACAACAACAGTTAGAAGATGGAATACGCCTCGGAAGTAATGGAATTAGTAACTTGTACCTGACACAAGTTTCGATGGGAGATGATGATGTATTCGAGAGCGAATCTGAAACGAGACGAAAAGCCGAAGAGATAAAAAATCTACAGCTAAAGTATGCAAAAAACTACAAAAATCATCTCACAGCTATGAAAAAAGCGAACACAGAAGCGACAAAAACGTCTTTGAAGAAAGAGATTCTTAAAAATCCATTCAAAATTACAAAAGATGAACCACAATTTGGTTCGCAACCGATTTTAACCCAACAACAACAACAGACACCAACGACGACTACGACTCAAAAACGCAATAAATCTCAACCACAACAACCACAGCAGCAGCAGCAACAGCAGCAGCCACAAGAGCCACAACACCACAAATTCAAATCGTTACCGCGACCTACAAAAACGCAAACCAGCAACTGTGAGGTTGTCGCGAGGTTTCAACTGACGAAAAAAATTGAAAAATCTCCAAAAGAAAGGAAGAACAGTAAACATCCAAAATCGCCATTGACGCCATTTTTGTATGGGGCTTCTAGCAACAACAACAACAACAACAACAACAACAACAATAATAACAACAATAACAACAACAATAACAATAGCACTAAACACCACAACGATAGTACTAATAACAACAACATCAACAAAGCTTTCCACAGACCATCTGCCGCTTGCTTAATAAGTTGACCACAATAATTTTAATAATAAATAATAATAATATAATAATAATTATTATTATATTATTATTATTATTTTATTATTAATAAAATTATATTATTATTATTCATGAGTGTTTAAGCTTATCTTTCGTTATGTCTTTGTTATTGAAGTTTATAACCTGACATCGTCTTACGACCTGCCTTCGATCCATATTCTTAATCGTGTTTGTAATCAATCATTTATTTAATTTATCATTTATTCAAGAAAATCATTTATTTGAAAGAAATATACACTAATAATAAAATCTAGTGCAACTAATTACATACATACAATTGTGAACAGAAATTGATGAATATATATAATTCGTACACACACACATTTATACATGAATACACACACATACATACATAAAAACATACAAACAAACATACAAACATACATACATACATACAAACATACATACAAACATACAAACAAACATACACACAATCACTTCCAACATCCTGATAATTTCTTAGCCTCTCTAGACTGCCTGGACAAAGAATTGAAGCCAAGCCTACCCTTGCATTCAAAGACGAGAAGGTCGTTTTGGGCTAGCTCTTCATCATA
>NW_008703617.1:234365-255362 GCF_000326865.2 Helobdella robusta | reverse complement strand
GTATGCATGTATGTATGTATGTATGTATGTATGTATGCATACACTAACAATAAATCGAAATTTCCATAATTCTCCTTGCTCGCTATCTTATTCCAACGGACGCTGATGATGAAAAAAAATAGTAATTATAAAAATAATAATAACAACAACAACAATAATAATAATAATTTATATAATAACAATAATAATTATTGAAATTATAACTATAATAAGAAATTATAACTCAAGAGTCTCGCCCTGAGGAACGACAATATTAATGACGTCAGATATCAGTTTGTACTTCATTATCCGGTCAGCTGAAGTTGTGGAAGTTAACGACGGTGAAGCGTTTACCTGATTATTATTATTAATATTTATTTATTATTATTATTTATTATTATTATTTATTATTATTATTATTTATTATTATTATTTATTTATTATTATTATTTATTTATTTGTTTATTATTTCAAACAAACTTTGCGAACCGACCTCTATCAGCCAGGGTTTCATGTTGTCGTCTATGATAATATCATAACTGTGTGGTGAATGAGTGATGAATGAATGAGTGAGTGCGCGAATGAATGAATGAATAAATAAATGAATGAATGAACGAACGAACAAATGAATGAAAGATGAATGAACGAGAGAACGAACGAATGAACGAGCAAAAAATTTACCCATAAGTTTCGAAGCAGTGCCGATCGTTGGCTATTATTGGCTGTCAGATGAAATATAACCGGTTAAAAATAATTATAATAGAATTATAACAATAAAAACAATAATAACATAATAATAATAATAATAATAACAATAATAATATAAATAAATAATAATAAAACTTAACAGCAACGGCTTTTAAACTGTGAACGATAAGCCAGTGGATGTCGTCGAATAGCTTATCGGCGATCTGGATGAAAAAAAAACTAAATAAAAATAACAAAATTAAAAGAATAATAATAATTAATAATAATAATTAATAATAATAATAATTAATAATAATAATAACCTCCTTGCTCCTGGTTCCGCCGATGAAAAGCTTCAGATTTTCGATGGTCCACTTGCCACCGTGAATTGAGTTATAGTCGTCCTAATGTGCAACAACAACAACAATAACAATAATAATAATAAAATAATAATAATAATAATAATATAATAATAATCGACAAAATACAATTCAAAATAATGAGAAATAAGAAATGGAGTTTAATAAAAATTGAGTTTTAATGAAATGTACGATCCTCCTAGGCTCGATGACGCTGCATGTGCATAGGAGGAGTGAAAGATATATTTAATTATGCATTGTTTATATAATATAATAATAATATAATATAATAATAATAATAATAGTAATAATAATGACCCCGTCCTTCTGTATTGAAACGTTGGTCAGATGCACAAACATGTTGTCGAGGTCGTTCAGGTTGGCATTGTACTTAACAGTGCAAAATCGGCAGAAGCCTAAACTATACCTTGAGATTCATTTTTTTAACAAATAGATGGATGGATGTATGGATGGATGGATGGATGAATGGAATGTAAAAAAGAATGAATGATATATTTGTTCTTTTTTTTTTATTGAAATCTGTTTGTCAATGATTTAACAGGCATGAACGACCAACCGACCAACTAACCGACCGATCGACCAACCAATCAATCAATCAATCGAAACCAACCAACCGACCAATCAACAATCAAACTGACTAACATATAGCACTTAAGAGGTCTGAATGACGTCACGAGAACGTACAACCTAAGATCAAATTTCTTTCCGCCAATCAAAAGAGGATTATCGATGTATCTTGAAATGACATACACTTCTTTTGTCGGTGTTGAAAACCTTGTGTGTTTGTGTGTGTACGTGTACATATGGGCGTATGCATGTGCGTTTGTGTGTGTACCTACGTGTGTATGTATGTATGTATGTATGAAAAAAAACCACCAACGAATTTGTTTTACTGTCTCGAGACCATTTCTTAAGTTGGGACAGTTTATTGATGAGAAATATGCCGATACCCCGAGCTTTGTAATCAAGAAATTATTTGTTATATTATTTGTTATTATACACATACACACACACACACACACACACACACACACACATACACAGGCACATACATACACACATACTCACCTTTCCCGGCAGGTTTCATAATCCAAGTGCTTGAAGGGTTTTTCCGAAATTCTTCAACAAATAAATTATAGTCAGCTGGTAGCATGAACGTTATCGGGATGAAATCTGTGTGTGCGTGTGTGTGCGTATGTGTGTTTGATGATTGATACTATCATTATTGCTAGTGTTATGATCAATCGGTCAGCCAATCAATCAATCAATTAGTCACTTAATCAATCAAACAATCAATCAATCAACTAATCAATCAATCAATTAATTAGACAACCCAGGTAGATATATCTCCCGGAATCATCTTTGTCGGCCAGCACGTTTCCATCCTTTTCGAGTTCTTTGCGGTATTTTCGGATGTTTTTCACCATCAAATCTTTTCTCGTCAGCTCGTAATGATTCGGAAAGTGATTCACTATTCTGAATGAATGAACAAGCGATTGAATGAATGAGTGAATGAATGAGTGAATGAATCACCGATTGATTGAATGAATGAATAAATGAATGAATGAATGAATGAATGAATGAATGAATGAATGAATGAATGAATGAATGAATGAATGAATGAATGAATGAATGTGCAAGTAATTAATAACACACTCAAAATGTTAATGAAAATGAGAAGTTAACTTACTGGCAATCATTCAATCTGTAACCATTCTCAACGCTAAATAAACTTCTTACCGACTGAACTGTCGCCCTAAATAACAAAAATTTCAAATCAAACAGCAGCTTTTCAATCAATCAATCAATCAATCAATCAATCAATCAATCAATCAATCAATCAATCAATCAATCGGCCAGTCATTCAATCAACCAATCAATCGGCCAATCAATCAACCAACCAACTGCGAACTGACCAGTAAAAGTTCCAATCTTCATCTGGGGACACGGCAATCCATCCACGTTTTTCGAAATTATTTATCAAAACCGATTTATCGAGATCGCAAGCGTATTTAAATTCGGTCGACATTTAAAATTAAATTTGTAAATAATATATTTTATTAATATAATACATTTATCACATTTGTTTAAATATTTTATTGAAATATTCTGAATAATTTGTGAAAATAAATTTTGTTTTTGATGGCAACGAAACACCTGTTCGTTGCTAGGCGACGAATTTTCTCTGATAACGTTTAAAAGTTCTTTGTAAATTTTGAATCCTTGAACGATAAATAAGGCGTTTAAAAGATTTTAAACTTCGTTCAAATCGTATCATATTCAAATTGTGAACCTCCGATCCTCACAAAAAATGAACCTTAATATAAAATTTTTAAACTTTTTAACAAAGAAATGTCAATTTGGATTGAAATTATGGCAAACAAATTATATGACCACCAGCGCTAATCTGTTAAAATTGCATGAGAGAGGAATTTTGTCCGGATTGTTGCCCGGAGATAAGTTAGTAAGTTAGGAATTTTTTTATTGAAAGTTTAGTTAGTCGATCAAGTAATATTTATAGCGCCGTTATTTTAGTTTTATGTTCAACAACCCACAAAGCCAGATTAATAAATTAATATACTACTCTTCTAATCTAAAGTCTAACTAACCTAACGCTAACCTAACTTTCCCAATCTTCCACACTACACTCTTCTGCAGAAGTCCAGAATTGTTGAAAATGTTAACCAGTTCCAGGCAGACGATATATTGCGGATTCGACCCGACAGCAGATAGTTTACATGTCGGGAATCTACTTCCACTAATTGTCCTCTTGCACTGCCAACGAGCTGGCCATCAATCCATTGCTGTGGTTAGCTAAAAGTTAATTAAATATATAAAAATATGTTAATTTTTATCTAATATATATTTATATATATATATAATATTAATATGAATTATAAATAATATATATGAAAACGTGTTATTTTTACTAAATAAATACATATTTAATGTAGCATTCTCTCTCTAATGGTCTAATCTCAAGTTAAATCTCTAAAACTTTGCTAGTTGTATAAATTTAAATGTGTGTATCTATGTGTAAATGAATAAAAACATAAAATATTATCTGAAGATAGGTGGCGCAACAGTTCAAATTGGAGACCCCAGTGGAAAGATGAGAGACAGGCCAGTTATTCCTATAGAAACGATTGAGAACAACATAGAGGGCATCCGGAAGAACATTCAAACTATCTTTGAGAACCACAGTAAATATATAACAACATCCAATGAATGTAATAACAACAGAAGCAGAAAAAAACCTTTATCGCAGATTCAGTTAGGTTTATTCTTTTAATTTAATTTTTATAAATTACGTTGAAAATATAATGCTGAAATAAAAATAATAAAATAGAAATAATAATTAATGATGAAATAATTATTATAATGAAGAATTTTAGACAATAGAAACTGGTACAAAGAAAGGAATGTGATAGAATTCCTATGCAGTGAAGGCAGGCATTTTAGATTAGGCAACATGCTAAGTAGAACGAGGTTTGAGAAATTGCACACTTCCAAATTTCGCCAGAGTTATTATTCCATAATTAGTATTCCAAAATAATTATTTAATAATTGTTATTCCATAATTATTATTCCATAATTATTAATTCAGTGTTCAAACGAGGTTAAATAGTAATGAAGGAATCTCTCTTACTGAATTCATGTATCAGGTATATATATGTATACAAAACAATCAATCAACATATATATTATTACATAATTATTAATTATAAATATATTATACATACATCAATATGATTATTAAAAACTTGAAACTAATTGATCATTTATGTACCAGGTATTTCAAGCTTACGACTGGTACTACCTTTACAAAAATTATGGATGTTCCATTCAGGTTGACAATCTAGTGGAAATTCCTTTAAAAAATATTGCTTTATTTTAATATTAAAATTGATTTCCTAATGAAAAGACCTAAAATATCCGTCTAATATTGATTTTCTGCTATTGTGGTGTGTCAAGTGAAATACAATTTCTTGGTTGTACAGTGTAATAACACAATTTAACATTTCCAAAACAATAACATACAAAAAGATACAATACAATACGAACAAATCCCAAAACATCATACACCATAACAAACTCCATACAATGCACTCAGGTAGGAGGAAATGATCAGACCGGCAACATAGTGTCCGGGTTCGAATTCGTCTCTAAACTAACGAAAACCAACTTATTTGGTCTGACGACTCCACTAATCACCACAACAGCCGGGGACAAGTTGGGTAAAACCGCAGGAAATGCAATATGGCTGTCCAACGATAAGACCAGCTCCTTTGATTTATACCAGGTTTCATTTTCATCCTGAATATACGTATATATGTTAGGGTTTCCATGTATGAATGTATGTGTGTTCTTATACATGTTATAGCACATGAGTTTTTGTTCTTATACATGTTATAGTATATGTGTTTGTGCGTATTGCGTGTTCTCATGTGTGCAAATTCTACAGAAATGTCTATATTTGTAAAATTATTTTTTTATGTAAATAAATCAAATTATGAAGTATTTAAAACCAACTATAATTACGAATATCATTTTATGATGGGACATAATTTTCTTCTCCTATCTTAGTTTTTTTACAGAATAGCTGACGATGATGTTGAGAATTACCTCAAGCTGTTTACCTTCTTACCTGACGATGAAATATTTCAGATGATGTCTAAACATAGGGTCATTATAACTAGTCATCATTATTATTATTATAATTATAATTAAAACTATGATTTAAAGTAATATTTATATTTACGTTACATTTCTTAATGATATAACCTTTCTTTTCATAGAATTCTCCAGAAAAGAGGCACTCACAAAAAAGATTAGCAGAGGAAGTAGTCAAACTCGCTCATGGAGGTAGGTAAAAATTCTGAAAAAAAAATTCATTCAAAAGTATCTAAACACTGATAAACAAACATTAAAAAAATCTAATTTTCATACATATAAATATAAAATAATCGAAATTTTCCACATTCATACACGAAAAACCAAATTATTTCCACATACATGTTTACAAAAAATTAGCTGACTTGGCTTTTTTCACAGAGGATGGTCTAAAATCAGCTTTAATGTGTACAGAAGCCCTATACAACAGCTCTATAGAGAAGCTGTCACGCCTAACCAGAGATGAAACTCGGACAATATTCAGTGGAGCAGTCATGAATAAGATATATTTCGAGCCAGGAACAAAAATTATCGATTTAGTTATGAAATCAAAATGCTTTGATAATATTAGTTAGTATGTGTCTGTGTGTGTGTATGTTTGTGTATTTGGCTTGTATAGTACTGAGTTAAAATCATTAAAGAGGGAAGTTTAAAACAGTTAAACTGTATTTTTAATAGCGTAAGTATAATGCAATAATACCGTTGAACTAAACCAGCACAGCACATCATGTTATTAAATGATGTTCTAATTAAATCAATCGATTCATCTACATAACAAATTTTGTCCCTTCAAGATGACGCTACAAGGATTATAAAAGCAGGAGGGGTCCAGGTGAATAGTGTGAAAGTAGTTGAACCGGAATACGTACTTATACCCGGCCAACATATTCTGCCTAATAACCTAACTATCATTAAAATTGGTTGGTCCTGAAGTCATATGTTACCTTGAATATATATACATAAACACATAACCATAAACACGTTAAAATAAATTCTCTGGGTGTTTGTATAATGTATGTTGAATGTTCAGTTCAATATTCACGTTCTAAACTATGTATGTGTGAATGTATGGGCGTATCTGTATGTATACATATACATATATATACGTATCAAAAATTAACTGTAATAACCAATTTCACTCCCACAAAACAGGCAAAAAAAATTATTACATAGTAGATTGGCTGGGAACTGGTTTTGACAACTCTCCAGAGGAACAGCGTGCTAGAGATAAATTGTAAATGTGAATAAATATACTCTACATTTTTACTACAGAAGATCATTCGTTATTGCCCTATTTGACTTCAAATTTCAAACCACAAAAACATACACACGTACAAATTCGTTTATATGTATCACATTCTTCACACATACCTACTATCCATCTACCTACATACACACAGGTGCACCGACTGTAGTTAATAAATTCAAGAAAGAACATAATCCCACAGACAGTAATGAAAAATAATTGATATGAAGGTTACATAGGATGGTGAAAATACAACATCTTACTACTAAGATTACAAAGGATGATGAAAATACAGCTCCTTGCCACTAGCTCACAAGCATTGACAAAATGATAAATTCGTATTACTAGGCTGTGGTATATACACTCTGGGCAGATTTTATATAGGAAATTAACATACACAGGTCGACACACATACAAATAACATATCATTTTATAGATTTTAAAGATTATTAAGAGGATGAAATAAGAGAATTTAAATCAAAAATACTCAAATAAGATGACAATAATGACGGTTGTTGTCACGCAATACGCTACAATAAATCGATTCAAATGAATTCCGTTCGTACATTGAATAACTCGTTAAAGCAATTGTGCATTACATCAACATGTTATATATATATATATATATATATATATATATATATATATATATATATATATATAGAAAGATAGATATTAATACATATATATATGTGCAATATTTGATAAAACCTACCGAATTTTTAACTTTTGAAAGTTGAGCTATTCAATATTTCTAACGGTAATTTTATAATTATTATCCAAGTTATTAAAATTAGGAAGTGAATCGTTGGTGTTCATGGTCCTATTTCGACCTCACTCATCATCAGCGCTTATACAAGCTTGTGGCTATGTATGTTTGTGTGTATGTTTGCATGTATGTATGTGTATCTATCAACTTTAGTAATCATCTGCCCAGGGATTCTCTTCGATGAAATTATCGATAACTTCTTTTAAGGCGAGATTTGGAATCAGCTGATCTGTCGTTAACTCCTTCCTTGAAACTGGATCAAAATTTCCTAATTTCTGGATGTGAGTTGTGTGGGTAAGCAATAAAATTAGTGTATGATTAAAAGCTAATTCAACATCAAATTATATAAATTAAATATATTGTAATCTCTTCTAATAAAAATCTTCAGGAGATCTTTTAACTGTAAGTATTAAGGGAACGAAACTAACAAAGATGATGATAATAATGGATAGAACAATGGAAGAAGTAATAATGTTAAAATATAACAATGAAAAACTTTAAAATGTTCTTCTATGTCGGCCCTCTCGTACGTTATGCCACTGGGGGTGATGACTGGATCTTTCATTATGCAGAAATTAATCCGACTGCAGAAGACGTCTGGTACGTCTCGTTTCTGATTGGTCAATTAGTTGATTGGTTGGTTGGTTAGTTGATTGGTTGGTTGGTTAGTTGATCGGTTAGTTGATTGGTTAGTTGATTGGTTGAATAGTTGATTAAACGTTTTGTGATTTGTTTAATGTTTTTGTTTGGAATCAAATCTATAAAATTACAATCATTATAGAACCATCAACTAGATCGCCAACATCATCATCGTCGTGGTCGTCGTCATCATCATCATCTTACCTTCCTCCTATCGTCAACTTCTTCAAATAAGTTATTCAGTAATGCAATTCTGTTGGCCTGCAGTTAATTGTAACAGCACAATCACAACAATACATACAATAGCAACAATAACAACTGTGTAACAACTAAGTAATAGTAATAATAACACCTACGTAAGCATCTTCAATAGAGTCAGTTAAATCACTAATGACAGAGTTCTTACCATCCATCTCGTGCTGAATGTTGGCTAACTGTAACTGCCTGGTCATAATATAATTTAAAAAAACCATATTTTTACTGTCTTAAATTTTGTTATAATATAATTGCAATTATTATTAATGAAAAGAAATACAAATAATAGTGAATAATTAATAACTTTAATTTTTCCTCTACGAGAAGTGAAGTTAGTTCAGTTTGCAGTTCAATCTCCTGCTTCCTCCTAACATCCTCAGCCAGCAGGAACCTCCTCTTCCGGGCCTGCCTCATAACTTTTGAGATGCTATCCCCAACGTTCGCTCTTTGTTCTTTGGATAATTCCATTGCTGGTGGATGGATGATTTACAAAAGCTTTCATGTATATTGATAATAAAATTCTCAATTTTTCAGTTGATTTTATTTTTATAAAGCCATAACAATGGCTAAAGAACGATAATTGATAACAGCAGTTTTAAAACATCCCACTTAAAACTCTCTATTTCAAACAGCAATATGTAGAAAAATAATGTCAATTTCAATCTTTTTGAAATAAAAACTTGAAATAAAACCAACCTTTATGCAAACTGGCAATGGCTTCATCAATGAAATTAAGCTCTAGTAGTGCTTGGCCCTTTAGATAGTAAGCCTTGAAGTGACTGGGATTCATTTCTGCTGACTTCTCACAATCCTGACACGCCTGGTCCCACTGTTTCAATCTTATGTAACATATTGCCCTATTTGTGTACAATGTGGCTAGGTCTGGTTTCCTTATCTGCTTAATATAATTTTAAATAGAGGAATGGTTAGGTTATTTATTTAGCGACTGTTTTTGTATGTTATAATACATAAATACCTAAATTCATTGTTATTGTTACTAAAATACTTAAATACAAACATGGAAAATGTAGAAAAAAAGAAACTAAAAATACTAACAATGGCTTTTGTATAAAAATTGATGGCTTCAGCATAATTTCTGGCCATGAAGCAATTATTACCTAACTCTCGAAGGTCGTCTGCTGACTTTTGGCTGCTTGTCATTTTACTATTTTAGGAAATACTTTCAACACAATATTAATTTAGGATTGTCTGTTTTAATCTTGCAAAGTCTGTTTGTTCACTATAATACTAAATAAGAAAGCTAACTAACCTAAACTTTTAACTTTTTGGTGTTAGTGGTTAAAAATTTAAAAAAAAAGAAAGCTGATGGAAAAAAAACCAACACAGGTTTTTTACACAACCATTTTGCAATTTTTTATGTATTAGAGTTTCAATCTCGTCTGGTTGAAAATTTTTACAATTCAGACAACTCAGTTTTTCTATTTCCTTCTTTTTAAAAAAAAAGAAAATTTAAATATAAAATTGTTTGAAAATAAAAACTTTGTGGTGTGTGAAAAGCAGAAATAGAAATACTACTCAAATAGAAACTTGTTTCTCAACTGTGGAAGGGCGAAAATGAAAAATGAATAAACGAACAAAACAGACGCCAATTAATTCACACACTTACTAAATAAAATGAGGTTATTAAAGATATTATTTGAAATTAAATGCCTTAATTTGAACTTTTCAAACGAGCAAACGAAAATGTTAAAAGTGAACGTAGGCCATTATTTATGATGGCTGCCACGAGCGAAAAATTTAACATTAATTAGGTATAAAAAACGAATATTAAAACGTCGCAGTTAAGTTTTAATTTAAATTATTTCAACGTTTAAAAAGTTATTTGTTAAAAATAAATTTTAATTCAACTGGCAGAATTAAATTAAGAATAATATTTGAGGATAGTTTTACTTTCCACATGTTTCTATCATAGTCGTTATATCGTCCAGCACAGCCAGCTTCCATCCGAGAAATTCCCTAATTTGTTTTTTAAATTTTAAACGATCGATTTTGGTTAGTGTACATTTTTTGCTTCAACAACTTTCTAATCATTATGTTTAACATTAATTAGGTAATCATTAACTTAATAACATATTATATATATAATTATAATATAATATGTAAGTTGTAAAATAAAAAGGATGAACTCGTTTTTGTATTACAACACAGCCCATTGCAACAAGATATAATATATATATATATATATATATATTAGCTTACATATATATATATAAACAATATATTCTCTTTTGGTTTGCTCACTTTTTAAAATAGGCATTTAATTAATGATGAAATAGAGGGAACTCTTTGCTTTTTTAATAGATTTTATTTTTTTAACTAATTATTTCTATAGAAATCTTCCATAAAATGTCAGAAAAAGTTGCCATCTTAGATGCAGGGGCACAATATGGGAAGGTAATTTATTTAATTTACAACTCTTAACAATAAGGCAGTAATTTTAGATGAAATAAAATTAATTGAATTTAATAGAATAATTTAAAATTGTATTATATATAATTGATAGGTGATAGATAGGAGAGTGAGAGAGCTAAATGTAGAAACAGACTTTCTGAACCTGAACACCCCATCTGATGTCCTCATTGCAAATCAATACAAG
The DNA here is from genome assembly GCF_000326865.2 of Helobdella robusta. Lineage (NCBI taxonomy): Eukaryota > Metazoa > Annelida > Clitellata > Rhynchobdellida > Glossiphoniidae > Helobdella > Helobdella robusta. The sequence goes on along the minus strand of NW_008703617.1, from coordinate 244,116 downwards.
TGACTAATTTATTATTTCAATTTGCATAATTATTCTACATGATTAAATCATTAGCATAATTTATGCATGGCCAATAGGAATCCTGGATAAGGTTTATAATTGCACCATATTATTACATGAAATGCAATCACAATCCTATTTTTAGAATTTTATATCTCAGATTTATTCAAATTTAATTATTCCACCATAATTATTATTACAGTAAAAACTAATTCATAATTTCATAATTACTTTTAGGGCTATAATTATATCTGGAGGCCCGAGTTCGGTTTATGCGGCAGATGCCCCCATGTACGACCCAAACATATTCAAATGTGGCATCCCCATATTAGGCATATGCTATGGCATGCAGGTGCGTTTGGTCTTGGGATTTTGATTTTGTGGTTTTGTAGTTTTTTTGATTTTGAGGTTTGGCTGTGTTGATGATTTATTTTATATTATTATCAAAATTCACTTTTAGATGATAAACAAAGAGTTTGGGGGTAAAGTAGAGAAGACAGACGCCCGAGAAGATGGTCAATTTAAGATTTCTGTCGACATTAATTCTCCAATTTTTAAGTAAATTAGAAATTTTTCTATCTGTTATTAATGGTTCATAATTAGCCTAAAATTTGATAATTCTATAAATAAAATTCTAAATATAGATTAATCTATAAATAGAATCCTAAAAGTTGGAATTCTCCATTGAAAAATGTGTCAAAAATAGAATCCTACATGAATTAATATTTCTAAAAATTGGAATTCTCCAAAAATAGAAATTTAATAACGGAACACTGTCTAAAAAATAGAAATTAGACCAACAGACAAATAAAATTTTAAAAAATTCAGAAACTTAGACGGCAACCAGATGGTCCTACTGACGCATGGAGACAGTGTCGTGGAAGTGGCTAATAATTTCAAAGTCATCGCTCAGTGTGGGAAAACTATTTCAGGTCTGGAGTCCAACGATTTGTCACTGTTGTTATTATTATTATTGTTATTATTATTATTATTATTCCAGCAATCTCGAACGAGTCCCTCCGAATTTACGGGGTGCAATTCCACCCTGAGGTTGACCTATCGGAGCACGGTCGTCAGATGATAAAAAACTTCCTCTTCAACGTGGCCTGCTGCTCCGGAACTTTCAGCTTGACATCGCGGAAGGAGGGATGCATTAAGTACATCAGGGATATGGTCGGCTGCAACAAAGTTCTGGTCAGTCAGTTTTGCATCCCCTGTGTTGGTCATTCTTGTTGTCTTTCTATTGGGTAGTTTGTTTTCTTCCACGTTTCTTGTCACCAGATGTTGGTGAGCGGGGGTGTCGATTCGTCCGTTTGCTCCGCGCTGCTCCATCACTCATTGGACAGCGATCAGGTCATCGCCCTGCACATAGACAACGGCTTCATGAGATACAACGAAAGCAAGCGCGTCGTCCAATCACTGAATAGCATCGGGCTAAAGGTCAAAGGTCGGCGACGACATTTTTCACCGTTATAGTAGATATCATTATCTTTTAGTGTTATTAATTACATTCAGCTATAAATGCCTCTCACACGTTCTACAACGCCATTGAGGCGAAGGCAAGAAAATCAAACAACGTATTTGTCATAAGCAACAACACCAACAACAACAATGGTACCAACAACAGCAGTAGTGGCTGTTGTGCCAATAGAGTTAAACTGCTATGTCAGACAACAGACCCAGAGGAAAAGAGAAGAATCATTGGAGACACCTTTATGAATGTATATATCTGCTGTTGATGTTGATGTTGTTGTTGATGTTGTTGTTGATGTTGTTGTTGATGAAAACATAACAGGTGGCTAATGATCTGATCAACGAATTAAACTTAGTGCCAGAAGAGGTATTGCTAGCTCAAGGTATGCTTTCTTCATTGTAGTGTCAGCAATAATCGTTTCATATAATTATAGTTATAATAATTTTATTATAACTACAATTAACAGTAATTATGAGATAAATTATAATTTATAGGAACGTTGAGACCTGATCTGATAGAGAGCGCTTCTGAACTTGCCAGTAAAAAAGCAGACGCTATTAAAACGCATCACAACGACACGCATCTAGTTAGGCAATTGAGGAAACAGGTCTGTCTGTTCGTTGATGACGTTGATGATGACGTCAGTATAATAATAATGATAATAATAATTTATTATGATAATTAGGGACGTGTTGTTGAGCCCTTAAAAGACTTCCACAAAGATGAAGTTCGGGCCCTAGGGAGAGATCTCGGCCTACCAGAAGATCTAGTACATAGACATCCATTTCCTGGTACCTTGTGCTTGTGGTGGTTTAGTAAATAATTAATAATAAATTGTAATAATAAGTTGTAATTATAATAATAAATTATAATAATAATAAATAATATTTCCATCCCTTCTTTTTCTTCCTCCGCTGTTAGGTCCCGGCCTTGCCATTCGAATCATATGCGCCGAGGTTCCGTACATGGAGAGAGATTTCAACGAAACTTCGAACTTCGTCAGGTGCATTGTCGAGTTTCACAATTCAACTAAGAGGGTGAGTTAGTGAAGTTAGGGAAATAGGGATGTGCTGTTAATGTGCTTGCTCATATTGCTATCTCTTTATTTCGTTTTTATTAGGCTCTCTTTGATGCATGTATCAATATTTGTTGACTTAATTTACTTGTTTTTCACTTCGTTGTTTCATTGTTATTTGTTGATGTGGTTTCTCTAATTATTTTCATTAATTTATTCTCACCATAGATTTTATTTCTTCTTCTTTTTAGCCCCAAGCTTTCCATAGCAGAATCAAATCAGGGATGTCAGATGAAGAGCTGTGCGAGCTGATAAGAATCACGGAGTCGACGCCATATGCATCTAATCTCTTGCCTATTAAAACCGTGGGGGTCCAGGTTAGGAGTTTAGAGTTTTGGTTTTATTATTCTCCTTTTATTGTTGTTGTTGTTGTCTCAAGGGAGATTCACGCACGTACAGCTACGTTCTCGGCCTGTCAGCTGATGGCAAACCAAATTGGAATGATCTGATGTTCCTTGCAAAAGTCATTCCAAGACTCTGTCACAATATCAATAGGTCGGCTATCATTATTATTATTATTGTTGTTGCTATTGCCGTTGTTGTACACACACACAAACAAACACGTACACACACACACATACACACATACAGAGTTGTGTACATTTTTGGGGGTCGAGTGCAGTACCAGGTAACAGACATTACGCCAACGCTGCTGAAGCAAAGAGTCATAGCAACACTTCAGTCAGCCGACCATACGGTCTACAGAGTCCTCAAAGACACAGGTATCTGCTGGTGTTCTCTGCTGGTTGTTTGGTATCAGTGGCTTATGTTGTTGTATTTGCAGGCTGATTGATTTGACACGGACGTGGAAGATACCTCATTATGATATACTATCAAAAACTTGCCAGGATACCATGATAGCATTGGTCAAATGCCTGTCATCTTGATCCCTATCCACTTCCATAGAAACCCTCAGCACCACGTACCTTCCTGCCAATATTCCATTGTACTGCGACCTTTCATTACTTCGGATTTCATGACGGGAGTAGCTGCTGTCCCTGGTCGACATATTCCTGAGGAGGTTGGTTGGCTGGTTGGCTGGCTGGCTGGTTGGTTGGTTGGTTGGTTGGTTGGTTGGTTGGTTGGTTGGTTGGTTGGTTGGTTGGTTGGTTGGTTGGCTGGCTGGCTGGTTGGTTGGTTGGCTGGCTGGATGGTTGAACAGCTTGGTAACCAACCGACTAACCGAACTTCGTTCTTTTATACAATCTAAGTTTCGTTTGTTTCCGAACGAGTTTACAGTTTAACTGCCAACCAATCTTATATACATATTAACATAATGACGACATTTTTAATTATTAATATAGTAATAATAATAAATAAATAATAATAAATAAATAAATAATGATAATATTTGTGATCTTTCTATCAGGTGATAAACAAGATGGTGGAGTTCGTGAAGTTGATACCCTCCATAAGTGCCGTCCTTTACGACCTGACATCCAAACCGCCAGGAACAACCGAATGGGAGTAGTAGTAGTAGTAGTAGTAGTGGTAGTAGCCACTAGCAGAAGTTGTGGCTGTAATTGAACTTTAGTCTCAACTGCTGTCATCAATCATTATCTCTATATTTTAGGTAGGAAAGAAAAATAATATAATTTAATCTGGAATTATTAATATTATAATATTCTTCGGTGAATCATTTTAGAAAGACTTATCAAAATTCCTTATATCATGTGTTTGTTTGTGTGCGTGTGTGCTTCCTGCTAGTGCTCCACACCTTGATGACTAATTAAACGGCATTCACCTAATTAATTAGGCCATCAAATCGAGTTAATTAATCGACTTTGAATGCTAATTACGATTGGCTATGCGGGATTTTTAAACTACCAGTGAATTGTGGTGAGTGTTTATTTTAACCTTGGTTTCGTCTGCGTACAATAGTGTGGTTTTTAGAAACAATTATTTTATTATTTGTTAATTATTGTATTAATAATAACGGTTATTATTATTATTATTTATATATATTATTATTATTATTAATTATTGTTATTATTAATTATAACTAATAATAATCAGAGGACATTGTATTTTAAATACTTTTCTTTACAAGAGTAAACAATTTTTTCGTGATCGTCATTATGGTTGTATAAAATTTAAAATAGAAAGATTTGGTTCGTGGATTTTATGAAGATGAAGAAGATGATGATGAAGATGACGATTATGATACTGATGCCAAAAAATGGAATGTTTATTAGGATTTGATTCGTTGTTATGAAAATTGGATGAAGGAGATTAATGTTATATTGACAACATCAAAAAATTCACACACGTTTAGCACTTTATGTTTGCATAATTATTAAATAATTGAGATGAATGATCAGGAGTGAATTGAATGAATGAATGATCAGGAGTGAATGAAGGAATGAAAGATCAGGAGTGAATTGAATGAATGAATGATCAGAAGTGAATGAAGGAATGTAACGAAGTATAAATGAGTGAATGAACATTATTTTCTGATAAAAGATACGTTGAATATTAAATCGTTTAGAAATGACGAATGAAAATTTGAAAAAAGCATTCGAAATGGGTTTAACGTACAAAAATAAGTTATATATATATTACTATATATATTAACATATATATTTTCATATATACGCTTAAATATGTCAAAATTATGCTCAATTCTCTTGTTTTTTGTTTACTTTTCGACTGACAGAAGCAGACTTAATTCTTTCTTCGATAAACGCCCGTCGGTGTTTTTGTCAAAGACACTGATGACAGCGTTCTTATAGTCGAGGACCTCTGTCAAGGTGACTTTCTGTGAAAATTATTGTTAATGTTGTTGCTGTTGTTCTTGTTGTTATTGTAAGATAGATGATACCTGCTTAGTTTTGTTCATGATGTCGTAAATTAAGGCCATTAGCTCTTTGCCTTCTATGTAGCCATTGCCATCCTATTGTTAAGATGATCGTTGTAATATTTATAATTATGGATGAATAATAATCATGAATATGTATATTATTATTATTTATGTTATTATTATATTATTTATGTTATTTTTATATAATTTATATTATTATTATATTACTATTATTATTCGAAGGAACCAGCTGACTTACGGGATCGTAGTGGCGGAAAATGTCATTGAAATCTTTCTGGGATAACTTTTGAAATAAAATAATTATAGTAATAATAATAATTATTATTATGATAAAAATAATAATTAAAATAATAATTGTTATGATAATAATTATGATAATAATTTTTATACCGATTTTCTACAGGCGAACCTCTTCATGAAATTATCTTCCAAGGGAAGTAATCTGATTGATGGAATGAATGAATGAAAGAATGAATGCTTGGGTGAATGAACGAAAAACAAACGAACAAATGGAGGAATGAACGAACACGTGAACTAACAATCGTTAGGAACAAATAGGCGAATGAACGACGAGAAGAATGAATGAACGAGTGAATGGAAGACAAGATGAATGAATGAATAAACAAGAATAAAAGCAGACCACATGTGTGCGAATGCAACATAATTCGAAGCAAATCCTCCTAAAGAAGATTTAGACGAATGGATGAACAGAGCATTTTCATGTCAGGAATTATTATTTCCAGGTTTGTTTTTTTTATCTTATCTTCTAGATTTTATTTATATTCCGTATTTTTTCACGTCAGTGCTGCATGATTCATTTACATTTTTGATCTAACACACACAGCGGTACTGGTAAGTTCGTACGTAAAATACGGTAAAAAACCCAAGCACCACCATTGCAAGGTATCAAAAGCAAATACCTGATACTCTTGCTGATATTCGATAGAGTATCAGATTAGTATCATCGTCGGTATCATAGGTAGATACCTCGGCAAACACCACTGCACTACTAGTAAAGAGTATCATAAAGAGATATTATTGGTATCATCGGCGGTATCATAGATAGATACTACAGCAACATCAGAAGATTCTGTCAGTACAAAGTAGGCAACAGTTGTTCTGGTACTCCTTGTGCTATTTACGTGAATAATTTTTTTTTTTGCCAGCCGTGCGGTGACGTCATATTTTATTATTCATGAAGAGGTCTTCCCTCGCGCCTTCAAACAAAACAAACAGCCGAAAAATGTGGAAAATAGTTGAAACAACATCTATTACTTCAACGACAACATCATCACATCAACAACAACATCATCACATCAACAACGGCAACATCATTACATCAACAACAACATCATCACATCAACAACGGCAACATCATTACATCAACAACAACATCATCATCACATCAACAACGGCAACATCATTACATCAACAACAACATCATCACATCAACAACAACATCATCACATTAACAACAACATCATCATCACATCAACAACGGCAACATCATTACATCAACAACAACATCATCACATCAACAACAACAACATCATCACATCAACAACAACAACATCATCACATCAACAACAACATCATTACATCAACAACAACATCACAAGCAAGCAACATTTATTCACTGTAATGAGTCGTCACGTTTTGTCATCGGTTACTACCCATTAATGTCGTTGTTTGTCTCTTGCAAGATTTTTCAACAGCATACTACCATTCTTTATTCGCTTCCAATTGTTGCTTTGCTTCGCTTCTTTGTATTTTTGTGTATCTTCAAGTCGAAGTACCTACCTATAATTAGGTGATTGTAGCTTCTATCTGCCTGTATTTCTATGGAGTGTTTCTGCTTTTCTGCTTGAGATTTTACTGACTTGTGTCTTTGCGTGTGTGTGTGTGTGTGTGTGTGTGTGTCTGTGTGCGTGTGTCTCTGTACGCTAAGTAAAATAGAAAACAAAAATTTTCAAAAGCAGCTGGATTGAAAAATTAAATTAACAGGTAACAAAGCAAGAGGCAATGAGACAAAAAAATTGAGACAGATAGACGGACAGACAACTAAACAGACAACTAGACAGACAGACAGACAGAGGCAGACAAATATCTTATAAACGCGTCACTACATCAGTTCCATCAACAGACAGGTCGGGTCGTTAAAAATTTGTTTAAAAAATTCGCGTGCGTGACGTCATTTGGTGTTTTTTTGTTTTGTTTTTTGCTTTTGAAGTTTTGATTAATTAACGCTCATTAACATCAACAGCACAACATTAAAAACAACAACAACATTAACAACAACATCAACAAAGCAAATAGCTTTTTTCCGAGAAATCTTACTTGGCGAATTCTCCCAACTCAATTTTTCCATCATGATTCTGATCAGCCTCACTGAGAACTGCATCTCTTGCCTGCTGAATCACTTCATCTGTTATTTCCTGCGACCGACGAATGAATGAATGAATGAGTGAGTGAGCGAGTGAGTAAGTGGGTGAATTATCCATTCGTTCGTTTATTCGTCTGTTCATTCGTTCGTTTGTCCAGTCGTCGTTCATTCAATCTTTCATTCGCTCAGTCATTTCCGCAAGAGATAAGTTTTGAAATTATTCGTTTGTTTGTTGATCCATTGTGGTTCGTCTATACAACAATCCATTCCTACCTTCATTCATTCATTCATTCCTTTATTCATTTTTTATCTTTCATTCATTCATTCATTCACTCATACGTGCATGAATTGTTGGTATGTATGCCGTGCGAGAGATTGCAGTTAATGACTTGAATATGTTAAAGGGCTCCTCTTTACCTGTGGTTCCTTCTTCTTAACTTGTTGCTACTTTTGACGTACACCTACACACACACACATACACACACACGTACAAAAGCCTACATACATACACACACACACACACACGTACAAATGCACATACACATACAAACACACGGACACACACATACATACAGATACAAGCATTGAAACATGCGCTGGTGATAAAAAACAATGCATCTCCTGATCGTTTCTCCCTTGAAAAAATACCTACAACGAGTTTTATAGAAGCAACAGCATCGGCAGTAGCCGCAAAAACCGCAACAGCCACAACAGCAGCCACAGCAGCGACCACAACAGAGGCCACAACAACATCATCAATATGCATATCTTTCAACAATAACGTCACCATCATTAACGATGACTGTGGCTATAGTATGCCAAAAACAAACAAACACAACAACATCAATGCCACAAACAGTTACTACTACTACTACCACTACTACTACCACTACTACTGCCACTACTACTGCCACTACTACTGCTACTACTACTACCACTACTACTACCACTACTACTACCACTACTACTGGCACAACTACTACCACTACTACTACCACTACTACTGCCACAACTACTACCACTACTACTGCCACTACTACTACTACCACTACTACTGCTACTACTATTACCACTACTACTGCTACTACTACTACCACTACTACTACTACTACTACAGTAGATTTGATGAAGCCAAACAAAACAAAAACAGACCAGAAAATTAATTTAATAACAGCAACAACAATCTCACCCATAGCAACAACAACATCAATGCAATAACAATAATAACAACAACAATAATAATAATGATAATAACATTAACAACAACAACCAAACCATTCAACATAAAAATTCCTGAAACGATCTGCCTGATATAAAACAATGCGGCCCCGTCGTCGTCATCATCATCATCGAGACAATGACGTCATCATGGACCACAACAACAACATCAACAACAACAACTACCACTGCAACTACTACTACAACAACAACAATGTGAGCAAGAATGTCAGAGTCAACATAGAAATAAACAATTACATTCTGTGTTATCTGCGAAAGATGAAAAAAACATAAACATCTGCGTCATCTTCGTCATCATCAACAACAGCATCAACAACAACATCAACAACAACATCAACAACAACATAGTCACCATGTGGAAAAAAATAGCAACACTGTCCCCAAATAAACAACATATTCCTCTGCTCTCTGCTGAAGTAAAACAACATCATCATCATCATTATCATCATCATCATCATCATCGTCGTCGTCAACAACAACAACATCATCATCGACTGTGACGTCATCATCAGAGATGACGTCGTCGTCGTCGTCATCTTCGCTGTAACAAAAACAAGCCAAATAAACTTAACACGCATAAATAAAATATAGTTTTATAAAAAAAATTAGTATTAAAAAATGAATAGATGGAATGAAGGAATGAAATACATACAAAAAAGAAAGAAGAAAGAGAGAGAGAGAGAGAGAGAGAGAGAGTGGGGGAGAAAGCACTTGCAGTTTGAAATTTACTATTGTTCGGTTAGAATGTGAAAAAAGAAT
>NW_008703617.1:127894-233957 GCF_000326865.2 Helobdella robusta | reverse complement strand
AAAGGTTGTGTCTGTGCATGCGTGCGTGTGTGTGTGAATTGTATTTTTGTATGCTTACGTACGTGTACGTGTGTGTACGTAATTATTAATTAATTAATTAATTATTCTTGATATCGGTTGCGACAAAACATTGTGTGACTAACCACTTTTTGGCCTTTTAGAAGGTCAATTAGGAACATATCTAACTCACCCCTGTCCAAATAACCACTGGCGTCCTTTGATTGGGTGGAGTTAAATAAGATGATTGACATTTCATAAATATTAATTATATAAGTTTTTCACCTCATAAATATTGATGAGACGAGGTTCTGTGAATGAAGTTTTTGATTTACTTTTTCAAGCCAATGATGGCTTGGGTAAATATTTGCCTTCCAAATAAGATGATCTCATAAATATTAATAAGGTCTTAATTTTATTCGTGGATATTGATGAGGTGAAAATTTTAAATTAGATAGGCCCTCATGAATATTAATGAGGTGAAATATTTTAATTAGCTCACTTTATCGTAATGAGTCCATATGGAGATGAATTCAATCGTATGCAGCTGTTTGGATGGATGGAATGAATGAATGAACGAATGAATGAATGAACGAACGAGCAAATAAAAGAGTTGATGAACGAGTGAATGGATCAATACAGTGTTGGACATAATTGTATGTAATTCGATTTTTTTTTCACGCAGTTTTTCAATCTCAGATATAATTGCCTGACACTCCAGTTTTGATGGCTAAAAAGCCTCGAAACGATATAATCACAAACAACAACAGCAATTACAATAATCACAACAACAATAACAACAACAGCAATAACAACAATAACAACAACAGCAACAACAACAACACAGTTTCCTAGCATGACATCAACATTGACATAAAATGACATAACGTGTGATAGATGATGTCTATGGTTATCCCCTAAACACGAGCCTGTATATAATCTTCCTATTAAAAACTTTAATATCGTCCAGTCAAAACTTTAATATCGCCCAGTCAAAATTGTAATATCGCCCAGTCAAAACTTTAATATCGCCCAATCAATTTAAACAGACTTGAAAGATTATATATAAACAAAAATCAATTGGTACCTTCATGCCAAACTTAATAGATCTGTGTACCGTATAATACTTATTATGTACGTACACACGCGCGCACACATACGCACATACACACATACATACACACAAACACACACACGAATAATAGCTAATAATTACGGGCAGAAGCAATAAAAAATGAAGATTGATTGGATGATTGTTGAAAGGGTGGAGTGATGATTATTATTATTATATTATTATTTATATTATTATTATTATTTATATTATTATTATTATTATTAATTGCTACTAAGGACAAAAATTGTAATTAGGGGTTTTTTTTAAAGAAAAAATGTTTGTTGTTGCCTATTCTACCTGTGTAGAATTGTGCACGTGGGAGACTTCCAGTACACACACACACACACACACACACACACACACACACACACACACACATACAAGCATACGTACAAACAAAAAATACAAACAAAAAATACAAACGAACGAACAAACTTATATTTATACATACGGTTTTTTTTCGGAATTTTTCCAAGTTGGGACCAGTTGTTTGAATGCTGGATTGCTTATAAAGTCACAAACGAGCCATCAATTCCTATTACCTGCTACCGTATATAATTCTGCCAAAAAAGTGGATTATTCTCCAACAACTACTACTACTACTACTGCTGTTGTTGTTAATTCTACTATTACTACTACTGCTGCAGCTGCTGTAGCTACTACTAATACTGCTGCTACTACGAATTTGCACAATGCGACTTAAGCTTTAGGGCAAAGAAAAAAAATTTGATTGCACGAGGTGATACAAATGAATTAGTGGATGGACGGATGAATGGATAAATAAATGAATGAATAAATGAATGAACGAATGAATGAGTGAACGAACAAACGAATGAATGAATATCGTCATAATTACTTTTCTAGATCCGAGACAACCAGTCAGAAAGCCGGTCTGAAAAGTTTTAAATTGAACCATTTAAACTAGAAATTTAATTGAATTAATTTGAAAAAAAAATCATTATTATATGTCTAAAAGTGAAACTAAATATTATCTTTATACAAAATACCAATTTATTGTAGAGGCAATACTGGTTTTTAGGCTAAGTACAAGCTAAATGAAATTATTTGTTGAATGCATACGAACCGGACAATGAGCCATGGCGTTGCCAACAATGTTGTTGTTGCTGTTGAGAATGACGATAATGATGATGTTGTTGTTGTTGTTGCTGTTGAGAATGACAATGATGATGATGTTGTTGTTGCTGTTGAGAATGACGATGATGATGATGTTGTTGTTGCTGTTGAGAATGACGATGATGATGATGTTGTTGTTGTTGCTGCTGCTGTTGAGAATGACGATGATGTTGTTGATGATGATGTTGTTGTTGAAAATAAGTTGTTGTTGTTGTTGTTTTTATCAAATTTTTGGAATGTTTGGAAAGAACAAAATTCAACAAAATTCTCTCCTAAGCATGAAACAAATAAATATTATTGTTATTATTATTATAACTTTAATAATAATAATAATAGTTATTATTATTATAACTCGCAATACTTATTCATCCCCTGGGCATTATTCCATCCATCCATTCATACTTCCTCTTGCATGCAGATCAAAATGCAACAAGCGTTGTATTCATGTGTGTTGTGTATGTGTGTGTATGTATGTATGTATGTATGTGTGTGTGTGTATGTGTGTGTATGTATGTATGTATGTATGTATGTATGTAGCATTGCAGTATGACATACAAAAGAGAATTGATAAACAGGAAACGGAAAAAGATCCTAAAAAATAAATTATCGTTTCAAAGATAACTGACCTCGAACAATGAGAAGAGAAAGAAACATAAAGAGAGAGAGAGAAAGAGAGAGGGAGAGAAAGAAAGAGAGAGAGAGAGAAAATTTGGGAGAAAGAGAGAGAAAAATGGAAGAGAGAGAGAGGGGGGGGGAGAAATGAAAGAGTTAAATTTTGCCTTTACAAACCAATAAATGTGCCCATACAGACTGCTAACCAGACTCACTAACGGCCCACAACATCCACGACTCACACGGCCCAGACGGTTGAAGTCACGTCTTTTTCACTTTATTATCGCTCATTTTTATTTTTACAATATTTTTCTATGATTTTTTTTTGCATTTCTTTGTTTTTTGCGTTCTATTTCCTGTTTTTTTTTGTTATCTTCCGGTCTCTTTTTTGCGATTGGTCATATATCTTTTTAAATTTTTTATTCCTTCAATTGTTCATTCATTCATTCATTCATTCATACATTCATTCATTCACATCGCTCACTCACTCGTTATTTCACATTTTAATTATAAAATGATGGATGGACGAAGTTAATTGCGTCATGCATTATTTAACGTTAAATTATTTAGGGTTTTATTTTATTTCTGGCTCCAATTTTTTCTTTCAACACCCATCCATCCATCTATTTATTCATTCGTTCGTTCATTCATTCATTTGTTCATTCATTCATTCATGCATGTACTCACTCAGGCATTCGTAAACGCGTCAAGTCATCTCATTTCTGTACAAACTACTACATATTAATTCACCGACACATCATTTCTTGTCAATTTTACCTCTTATCTAAATTAATTTTTTCCTCTCTATCTTCATTTATCATCATCACCACCAACAACAACTTCATCATCATCATCACCACCACCAACAACAACATCATTATCACCACCACCAACAACATCATCATTACCACCACTAACCTAACGTAGCACGCAACATTTAAATTAAAAAACTTCCACGTCATCAAAGTTCTTTCTATCTTCCTCTCTCTCTCTCTCTCTCTCTTCCTCTCTCTCTCTCTTCCTCTCTCTCTCTCTCTCTCTCTCTTTCTCTTTTTTTCTCTCTTTACTACTACCCCTATAACATTTTACTACCTACGGACTGAAAGCTATTTGTATTATACCGATATACCGTCTTATTCGAATGTAATTGTAATGTACCGTCATACCGACCGATTCAAATTGATCCCCGCTATAACGTTATTGCCGACAAATTCGAATGTAATTGTATTTACAGCGGCAGACAGACTCAAATAATTCGGTTAAAATTTTTCATAACACTAGCTTTTTTTAAATTAATTACTGACTAAAAATCACGTATCAGAAATTTCTTATTTAAGTTATTTTTCATTTGTTGATTGAATGAATGACTGATTGATTGTTTGATTCATACATTCATTCATTCATTCGTTCATTCATTCATTTATTTATTCATTTGTTCATTCATTCATTCATCCATTCAATCATTAGTTCAATCAATCAATTAATTAATCAATCAATCAGTCAACTATCCATTCGTTAATTAATTAACATTGCAGTTTTTGATTTAAATAGTTCAGCCTAAGGCCAATGCTTTTAACAGGGGGCTTTGAAGTATTGCTTGTTTGTATGTATGTATGTTTGTATGTATGTGTGTGTATGTATGGATGTATGTGTATACGTGTGTGTGCTGTGTGTGGGTGTGTATGTATGGATATACATGTGTGGTGTGTGTGTAATGAAAAAAAACTTAAGCAAGACTTGAATGAAATCCAAAGCTCACTTTTTCAAATTAGCAAAATTTATTATTACTATTATTATTATTAATATTATTATTATTATTAAAACGTCAATTATTTAAATAAATTGATAGATTTTTTTTTATTATGACAGATTTTTTAACCAACGCAAACCATGAACGCCTCAACAACAAACAAACAAACATATGGCAATGACTATCTACCTACATATGTATGTGTGTATGTTTGTATGCATGTATGTATGTTTGTTTATATGTATATATGTTTGTGTATCTTTGTATGTATGTATGTATGTATGTATGTATGTATGTATGTATGTATGTATGTATGTATGTATGTATGTATGTATGTATGTATGTATGTATGTGTGTATGTGTGTATGTGTGTATGTGTGTATGTGTGTATGTGTGTATGTGTGTATGTGTGTATGTGTGTATGTATGTATGTATGTATGTATGTATGTATGTATGTATGTATGTATGTATGTAGTGTTTATGTATGTGTATATGTATTTTTACCTGTATTTGTGTCTGCTTATATATGAATATGTACGTATATACGTATGTTTGTGAATATATTTGTGTATATTTGTGTTTCTAGATAGTTACTTGAGGAATAATTTTATTAATTGTTTTGTACAATATGAAATTTCAAAGCAAAACAAGGAGGTCTTGCGCGGCAACCGATCAACACAGATGAGAACTACGAATTTTCATGTATATATATTGTATCTGTATTTATGTATGTATGTACGTATGTATGTATGTATGTATGTATGTATGTATGTATG
This sequence comes from Helobdella robusta, assembly GCF_000326865.2. Taxonomy (NCBI): domain Eukaryota; kingdom Metazoa; phylum Annelida; class Clitellata; order Rhynchobdellida; family Glossiphoniidae; genus Helobdella; species Helobdella robusta. Next base: position 228,574 of record NW_008703617.1, on the reverse strand, counting down.
TATGTATGTATGTATGTATGTATGGATGGATGTATGGATGGATGGATGTATGGATGGATGGATGGATGTATGTACGTATGTATGTATGAATGGAGGGATGGATGGATGTATATGTATGTATCCATTTGTGTGTATATATATAAATGTATGTGTTATGGAGATATATACAAACATACGTACATATACAAGTAATTTTGTATACATACATACATACATACATAAAAGCATACATACATACATTATAATAATACAAACAAACATACATACATACAAACATAATTTTAAGCATGAAATCTCTGTCCATTGTCTGCCTCAGATGAGGAATAAAACCGGTCAATAACTGAGCGATTCAAATATTGAAATAACAACAACAATAATAACAACAATAATAATAATAATAAGCATAGATGAAAATGTCGATATTAAATGTGAGAGCCATGAATGGACATACATTTACATAAGAATGGCGAAATATACAAGTTGCTCACTGATTAGAGCTATGCTGAAATATAATTATTGATTTAATAATAATAATTATTGATTTAATGAAAATAATTATTATTCTAATAATAATGATAATAATAACTCAATTAACAAACTGTGTTTGCGATTTTGACAAATAAATTATTCGTCTTTCGTATTTGAACTGACCAATCAGAGAAGAGTTCTGACCACCAATCAAGAAGTATATCATTTTAACCCACCAATCAGAGAAGTGTTTAACTTTCACAACCAATCAGAAAAAAGTTCTCCCCTCTGATGAAAAATTTATCAAATTGCCGGATGATTTAAGTTCAAGTGGATCGTGCGATCGTATGCAAAATTTTATACTGTGTATGTTTGTGTGTGTGTGTCTGTATGTGTCTGTGTCTGTGTGTGTGCGTGTATGCGAGAAAATTCTAAAAAAAACTTAACGTTAAAGTTTTAAAAAATAAAATGTCATCCTGATATAAACAAGTTGTACCTAAAACTTGAAGAAAATTTCATACCTGTCTATATTTCAAATCCAAGTACATTCTACATACATGCCCACACACAAAGATACATAGGTAGATACTCATAAATACATACTAGATACACACATAGATACACGCACAGATACACACATAGATACACGCACAGATACACACATAGATACACGCACAGATACACACATAGATACACAAATAAATACGTTCAGACGCGCATTTTTTCGCACAATATTAAAACGAAATCATCAATATACGTATGTGTGTGTGTGTTTGTTTGTGTGTGTGTCTTTGTACAGAAAGAAAAATAATTGTTGCTGCTTCGTGATAATGATATGCCAGTGATAATGGTGTTACAGCGCTAAAACATAAGAGGATAGACTATAGAAACCGGTAAAAAATACAAAGAAAAAATTCACCCGACACCTGCATGTAAATCCTAATTAGAGTTGCTACCACTGCTTTCCTAACTGACAATGTTTTGATGGACGGATAGATGGGTGAATGAATGAATGAATGAATGGATGGACGGACAGATGAATGAATGAATGGACGAATGAATGAACAAATGAATGATTCATGCACATACACACACAAGAGCAGACGCGCACAGGAAATGAATTGTTTTGAAGGATTTATGCAAGGCGTTTTTCACATGCATGCAGATTGCTTGCTTAGGTATGTATATATTTCATCTCGGCTCCTTCAATGAAATATTTTTCATATTTTTGATTGCTCTTTCTAACTTTTTCCTAATTTCATCTCAGCCATTTTAATTTTTTCGTCATTCATCCTTCCTTGGAAGAAGCACGCACCAGAAAGATAGCGATTGTGTACATGCACAAACATGAGTAAACAAAACGATGAAAAGTTAGTTGGTCGGTATTATGAGTGTGTGTGTGTATTTCGGCGTGTATTGGTATCTCACTGATTGATGGCCGATGCTAAAATTTTCTCTAGCACGAGCTGACTCATCGAGTTTTTTTAATTCCAGGTCTGAATGAATGATATACAGGAGGGCAGGATGGATAGATCTAGATAGAGGTAGACGGATGAGTACTTACATACAGATAGATGATATGATATAAATAGATAGATAGATAGATAGATAGATAGATAGATATATAGATAGATAGATAGATAGATAGATAGACACGCATATATACTCACATACACGCACGCAAACACGGAGAGGAAATGAGAGAAATAGCTTTGATTGAAGATTCTCATAAGAAGCATTGCAACGTAAATCAACGACAAACGTAGGAAAGAAAAAATTACGTGCGGACACATAAGCGAGGTTTTATTGGACCGTAAGATATAGGTCATTCTAAATTTCCACCAATGACAGGATGGCAAATTAGCTCATGAGCGATATTAAATTTTAGACCCATACACGGACGGGGGGGTGAGTGATAAAACCCGAGATAACCTATTACGTTTCATTACTTTCATGCATCTATCCACTTTACGTTTATTGCTTTCTATTTTCACAATTTGCATAATTTAATCTTCGGCATCTCTTTCTTTCTCTATCTTCCTATGCTACATTTCTTTCCATCACCATATCAACATAAAAATATTTTATCATGGCTTCATTGAAGGTATTAAAACTTAATGACACACATTATGCAAATAGTTTCATGTTCTTGTAACGAGAGAACATAAAATGGGGTTTCAAAAGTTGAAAACGTAGAGTAAAAAAAATAAATAAATTAGAATTACAAGCCTATACGTATATACACACATATTACACATATATTTATCGTTAAAAACAAAACGAAATAATAAAATAAAATGAAATTGTTATAATACTACATATGTATGTATACACACACACATGCAAATACAAACATAGCAATACATACATACATATATGTGTACATATTTTATATACACTATACACACATATACATATTTATATTTACAATTACTGTCAAATTTCATTTCGGAACATCAAAATAACAGCTATTCTTATATTTTCGCAAGAGGTCAGTTTTGGCATTGAGTTGCTGTCTCAGGATTTCCATTTGTCTAAGTTGGAGATCTTTTGAAAGATCGACCCCTTGTAGCTGCTCAACCATCTCGCGAGTTTTCTGTAGTTGGGATTTCAATTCGTTTATCTTTACTGTTAAATCATGGGGCTCTTTTTCTAAGCTGAAAACAATTTATTGAATTTTTATTTTTTAGTAATTTAATTAAACTTTAAAAAATAAAGTAAAGATTAAATTATATTAAAAAAATAATATAATTTTATAATAAGAAATAAAAGATAAATATTCATATGTTGGCATTTAGTATTTACTTGCTAACTTTACAATTTAGAACTAGCACTGTACTAAACTAACTAATACTAAGTCTTTCTCTATAAATAACCTATATATATATACATAAATATAATATTTTAATATAAAAATAAATATATTTATAATATAAATAATAAGATGAAAGATCAAAAGAAGTTAGTTAAAAACTAAACAAACCATTTCAAAATGTCATACATCGCTGGAATAAAACTACCAACTGAGGGATCGTTCTCCATTTTCACCAATTAACTTAAAAATCTGATATGAATTACAATTAGAGCCGTTAAAATTAGATTAGGCAGTCAGGGCAAGTAAAATAAATCCTCGATCAATTTATAGCAAATGTATTATCGATTGTAAATAAAACATAGATAACAAAATTATACAACTTAGCAAAAGTTATCCAAAATAATAAAATTTTTGCATTTTAAGAAAGTTATCTAAATTTCTTAAATTAAAATTAATTAAAATTAATTTTTAAACAAATTTTTTAAATTTTAACAAGTAAATTGTTAAAAATGAAGTAACATTAGTTTGATCAAGATCCAGCTGGTACCGGTTACTAACTAATCAATGCAATTTCGTTTCTGCCTTCTCTTGCGTCTGGTTCGGCCGTGTTTGATTTCCGAATTTATGCTTCAAATATTTCAAACTTAGAACCACATTTTTCGTCGTAAAATATTACATTCTTATTATTTATTAGTTCGGTATTTTTTCTAGTTTAGTTAGTTTTTCTATTTTACTCCTTTAGAAAATGCCGACTAATTCGTCCGGAGTGGGGGCATTCGGTTTCTTTGCCGTCCTCTTGTCGATTCTGATGACGTTTTCTTTGCATAAAATTGAAGAAGGTAATCTTTCACGTTTCAGACATTTTATTCAGTCTTCAGATGCTTCGTTAATAATTGAAAAAAATCCATCATTGACTATTGATTGATTGAAGTCAGATCATCTTATTTTAAATTTTATCCTCATCATGAAATTACTTACCAAATAATAATTAAATTCCTCATCACAGTACAGACTTCCATAAAATTGAATAAAATGTAAATATAAACAACATATTTTTGTTTCATGTAGGTCATGTTGGTGTGTATTACAGAGTGAGTCTCATTCATTTTGTTCACATTTTTAATCTTAATCTCTTTATAAAACCAGGCTTTAATTTTTAGTTTTACCATATTATTTCAACCTATTTTTCATAATTAGGGTGGGGCTCTACTAACCACCACAAGCAGTCCTGGGTACCACATCATGATTCCTTTCATAACTACTTTTCGTTCTGTTCAGGCGAGTAATCACCAGTTTAAAAACTTATCTATTTATTTTTTGTCCATTTAATTTAGTTCAGCGGTAGACTTCTTTTAGAGAACAAAAGAAAGTTATAATAGAGTTGTTTCAGATTTATGTTTTGTTTAAGAATCTTTTTTTAATACATTTTAAAATTTTAAATTTGACAACAGACAACACTGCAGACAGATGAAGTTAAGAATGTGCCATGTGGAACTAGGTATGTTGTAGACATTTATTTATTTATTTTCTGTTAGGTTTTATTTAATTATTTATTTATATATTTATTTTCAAATTTATTTAATTTATATATTTATTTTCAAATTTATTTTTTTAATTTTTTTCTGATTTTCTATCTTTTACAGTGGCGGAGTCATGATCTATTTTGATAGGATTGAAGTTGTCAATGTTCTTAGCCCATCTGCTGGTTGAAATCATTTAATAATTATTGTTATAATAAATAATATTATTTTATAGTAAATAATATTAAATTAAATTATTAAATATAAAAATTATTATTAAATTAAAATAAACTTCTCCAGTGTATGACATAGTGAAGAACTACACAGCCGATTATGACAAGACGTTGATATACAACAAGATCCACCATGAACTCAATCAGTTTTGCAGTGTCCATAACCTTCAGGAAGTTTACATTAATTTATTTGGTTATATATAGTTTTTGGTTTATTTATGTTTCGTAAATTGTATTTGTGATCTTTGTTGCGTTTTTGTGGTTGTTTTGCGTTTTTATGTCGGTCTCTTACCTTGACTGATGAATTGAATGGGTTGGTTGAGTGATTAATTTCATTTAATATTCACTGAATCAATCAGTCAATAGAGTGGGACATGAATTAAAAATCCAATGCTTCCCCAAAAACACACAGACCAGATTGATGAAAATTTGAAATCAGCCCTACAACTTGATCTCAATCAGCTGGCCCCCGGCCTCTACGTTCAGGCTGTTCGCGTCACGAAACCTAAAATCCCGGAACAAATTAGGCAGAACTATGAAGCAATGTACCTGGAGCTTCTTGTTTTTTTGTTTTTTTTTTGTTATTCTTTAAAAAAAAAATCAGAATCTGACAAATGCAGAAACTGTTCAAACATGCAAGGCAGTAGTATAAAATGATAACGAAAAATAAATAACTCGATAAATTGGATGAATTGTGCTGGATTTCCATTGCGATGGGATGAATGAATGCATTGAGCAGTGATTGCTGGGGATGTCCTTTGTTTTTCTATGTGCAGAATAGGGTGTGGGCTAAACTGTTGGTGTTGTTTGTCATGGCTGGTTGTGTGGTTCGTGATTTTTTAGAGTTAGCTTGTGCAGTTGTTTTTACCCAGTTTTTATTCATATTAACATGCCGTTAGTGTAGTTGGTTTTTAATTATAATTTGGACTATGATGCTAATTCCATGCAGGGAGTCGGAGAAGACGAAGCTGCTGATCTACGTTGAGAGGCAGAAGGTCGTGGAGAAGGAAGCTGAAACTGAGAGGAAGAGGGCCGTCATCGGTTGGGGCCTGATGGGGATGAGAATGATGACGATGATGATGGTGATGATGAGAATAATGACGTGATGATGATGAGAATTATGATGATGATGAGAATTATGATGATGATGATGATGATGATTTATTTTCAGAGGCAGAGAAAGTAGCGCAGGTGGCAAAGATTCACTGGGAGCAGAAGATCATGGAGAAGGAATCCGAGCAAAAGATGGCCGAAATTGAAGGCGCTCCGAAACTTTTTACGCCATTATTTCAATAATTATCGTCATAATAATATTAATTTTAATAATTATCATCATAATAATATTAATTTTAATAATTATCATCATGATAATATTAATTTTAATAATTATTATAATTTATGGTCAATATTCGTAATCTGGCGCTCTTCAGATATGACTCATCTGGGTAGAGAGAAGGCAAAGGCAGATGCTGAACATTACAAAGCATCCAGGCAGGCTGAATCTTACAAGGTGAGTATGATGATGATGTTGTGATGATGATGACGACGACGACGATTATGGTGTTGTACTGTTGATGATGTTAATCATTGATGAAGATGTGAATGGTGATAATTTGGACGATGGTGACTAACAGCGACGAAAATTCTTATTTAATTATCTGTCTGTCTGTCTATCTACCTATCTGTCTATCTACCTATCTGTCTATCTACCTATCTGTCTATCTATCTATCTGTCTATCTATCTATCTATCAATGAATGTTGTCTCCATATTTATTAAGATAATTATGGTGATAATTATTATTATTATATTAAAATAATAATATGCTGCTTTGTAGATAATGCTGACACCCGAGTACCTGGAGTTGAAGAAGTACGAAGCCCTGGCCTTAAATAACAAAATCTACTTCGGCAACAACATACCGAACATGTTTATGGAATTCCCAGCTTCCTTACCCCAGCCTAAAAAACAAGCTGCCTGAATGAATGAATGAAGATGATGATGATGTTGATGATGATGATGTCTGTAGTGCTGATGACAATCTTTGTGGTGGTGATGATGATGATGATAGTGGTGGTGGTGATGATGATGAGAAGGAAGAAGATGAATATTTTTTTATTTCTTTCTATTTAGATGTTTTCATTCTGTTCTAATATTTTATATTATAGTTTGATTAATTAATTAAACTATCGATTGATTGATTGATTGATTGATTGATTGATTGATTGATCGATCGATCGATCGATCGATCGATCGATCGATCGATTGATTGATTGATTGATTGATGGATCGATCGATCGATCGATTGATTGATTGATATAAACATTAAATTAATCATCATTAATATACATGTTATTTTACAAATTGTATGGCTTAAAGTAATTCAATATTCTGTTGTTAAGTTATGTGTAATATATACTTATATATTAGTATTTATATAGCACTTTATATATTTGTTTAAAATTTTATTATTATAATTTATAAACTATTCCCACTATTGTTGTTATCATCTGATTGTGATTGTGGTTAATATTATTGCAATTTTAAATATTTATTATTATTTTGTTGTTGTTGTTGTTGTTGTCATTAATGTCTTCCCTATCTAATAGCTTAACATAAATTTAAGTTCTTTTCGTTTGTTTATTCGTGGTTGATTTTGCTCAATGAATGACTACGATGTATCCATGATTATTTTGTGTGTGTGTTTGTTTGTGTGCGTTTGTTTGTTTGTATGTATGTATGTATATAGATGTGTATATATATATATCTATATATATATATATAAGTTTGTATATATTTAATATGTATGTGTGTATACATATTTATACAAATTTCGATTTTAAAAGATTGATTGGATATTTATTGGAAATATCGCGGGTCATTATATTATATTTATTTATTTTTATTTATTTGTGTCGGACTGGACATTACTCGAATAGTAAATTCTCATCTCACTCTTGGATGAAGGATGATGAGAATAACCGAGCAATAGATTTCTGTTAAAACTCAGTTTTTACGTACGGAAATAGCGTTTTAAGTAGAAAATTGAAATTGACTAGAAATTTGCAAGATAAGTCGAAAAGGGTCGTTGTGTTTTTTACCCTTCCCCAGCAAAAATTTTAACAGATTTTGGGCCTACTCCAAAGTTGTCTGGATCCGTTCTTGGACGATGATGGCAATTACAATGGCAAGAAAGGTATTCTTATGGTTTTATTTGTTTGTAATAATAATAATTGTTATTATTTATATTGCTTTTGTTATTTTCTTGAGAATCTTTCGTTACAACAGATATAATTTCTAGTTGGTTTTCCCTTGTCAGTCCTAGTTACGCTTTTCAGAGGCAGACAGTTGAAGCTATTTTTGGCGAATTCAGATCCGTTACCACTATTACTGCAGGCTAGTATAATTGCCATGCTGTTAGCAGTAATAAAATTGCTCACAATTTTTATGGTTTCTCTTTGATAAAACTATCTCTTTGATAAAACTATTGCAGTGTCTTTTATTTGTCTTCCTTTCATCTTTCTCTTTCTTCCTCTCTCTTTCTTCCCCATCTATTCTTTATCTCCCAACCATTCTTAAATTTCATCTAGTACGGTATTGCTCAAGCAAATACAAACAGAAAATTTTAAAAATCAATATACGTACATATATGTAATCTGTATATGTTTGTGTACATAGATATTTGTTGGATTTTGGATGAAGGTTTGTTGTTTGGGCTAAAAGTATTGACAGATATCTGAATGAAGGTTGTTAGTATTGCAAATTGTTATGTGTATGCAATGTGTATCTCTATGTGTATGTATGTGTGTGTATATGAATGTATGTGTGTGTTATCCCCAAGCCGAGCAAAATATCAATGGCGTATGCTGTTTGCATTGCGTGCGTGTGTGTACACATGTCAACATAATAGTAAGATTGAAAAGGGTGATTGGTGATTCTGTATGAATAACCATTACGTACTACCTATATATGTAACCAATGTGTACAAATGGTGTACACACATGTCTGTGTGGAGCAAGCGCATGGAAGAGAAATGATTGTAGAGGCAGTAGATTGTGCACTGCACATGCTACGTAGCTACACAGCAGCTGTTTTGATGATGATGATGTAGAAGAAGATGATGCCGATGGCAGGAGAGATTGTGATGAAGATAGAGAGGATGGAAATACGAAGATAGTGATGAAACGGAGGGTTTAATTTTACTAATGAATAGCCATCGCTGTAATATTATTCGTGATTATAGTGTGCATGCAAGTGTGAATGATGTACATTGTAATGGTAATGTAAATCATAATTGTAGCTAAAATATTATTCAGAACTTTTCGTGTTTGTCGTGATGATGCATCAGTTGGGAGGACGATGACGACGAAGATGATGATGATGATGATGAGGTAAAACGGGCTCCGTGTGTGCTTCAAAAAGCTTTCTAATATGTTATAAGCTTTTGCTGTTCTGTCCGATACGTGTATGTCTGTTGTTCGTACAGCTCTACCTAACTCTAAATATTGCTACTAAATACGTAATTTAAATACTGGCTAGTATTAACTACCTGCTTGTGAAGAGTATTTTTATTTTTACCGATCTTTTTTGTTAAAATTCGGGCTCATTATTCAAGATTATTTTTGACTGCAAAATTCTGTCTAAATATTTTGAAGGCTATTCGCGGTTCGTTCTTAAATTTCTGGTGCATTTCAGCAACAATGAGCACAGGAAGCATCACAACAACATCAACAAAACGCCGACGACGACAACTTACTGCTACAACAACAACATTGACAAATATATAAACGTCATTGCAAGTCAATACAGTGTCAATCTCTTTTTTAAAAAAATCACAATGACTTCGCTGTACCTTCTATTACCTCAAAAAAACAGGCCACTACAAGCGACAGAAGCCACAACGTTTCTAACCTCCAACTTCATCTACTACTGCCTACTGCTGCTACTGCTAACAACCGCAACTTCAACATTATCTCGAACAAATGCTGCCTCTATCGATGTAGAGCCATCCTACTGGCAAAATCATCAAAGGTCAGTGGTCTCTCCGCGAAGCCTCTGCGAAGAGTGGCGACACGATGTTGCGTCTAGGGCTACCGTCTCGAAGCTTATCGTAGAAGGGAGGGTGAAAAAAATTGACGACAGTTCGTCGCGGGCCTCTCGCTCAAATTTTCAGAGTGATAAGTCGTTGTTGTATTTTAACGTTACGTTCAAACCGAGAGTTGTTTATAAGGGTTACTTGCCGAAGCAGGTTGGTTCTGTGTAGTGTTATTGTTGTTGAAATTGTTGAAATTGTAGTTGTTTGTTTGTGTGGTATCTTTTGGCGTCAAAACCAAACAAGTAATAAAACGTCTTTCATGATTTTTTATTTCAACTTAACCAAACCTTTGGCAAGATGTTTTTTTCCGTAACTATAATTTAAAAATTACCAACAACATTTCAGATCTACAACAACAACGTAAACAGCAACAGCGTAAGTAGCAACAACAACAAAAACAACAACAACTACCCGATGTTAGTTGTCGGAGTGTTCGGCAGGAAGGAGGATGCCGGCAGTTGTACACCGTCGATCCAGCTCGGCACCAATTACATCATGTTCCTCAAATTCAACCCTTCCACGTATGACGTCCTTATGACGTCATCGTCGTCGTCACCGTCCTACGATTACAACGCCGATGAAAATGATGATGGCGGTGATGATGACGATGAAGTTCATGACGTGTTTGATGATGCGGACAACGACAGCGTCATAAATGTCAAAAACAACGACAACAAGCGGAATAAGAAGAGTAAAATGAACGCCTACAATAATAGCGAGGAGGAAGATGAAGAAGATGATGATGATGATGGTGGTGGAGGCAATGATAATGATGACCTGCCTGTCGGAAGTGACGTCAGACCATATTTTGAGATCGATCAATTCCCCGAGCTGACCTCAAGGAGAGCTCTGAGAAGTGTGGCCGAGTTCTCGTGCAAGAATTGCTGTAAGTATTATTTGCACATGTGTGTTTGTACTGTGTGTGTATGACGGTGATAGATAATCATCAGATATTTGTACATCCCTATTTTGTCCCCAAACTTAGCATCCATGCCAACGATCGAACCAATGGCGGAGAAGCGCAAACAAGTGATAGCTAATCAGAAGTTGTTATTGCGTTGTGTAACACACGGAAGACCCGCCCCACTAGTCACGTGGTTTAAAAATGGAGATGTTCTCAATACTACAGTTAAAAGAATATCGGTAAAAAATAGTCGGTCAGTTTGATTTCGATTCTATTTTGATCGAATGTTCATACGTCAATTAGAGGCAAACATTTTGACTTATAAAAATTAAAAAAAGTTCAAAAATTAATTCGATTACAACAAATTTAAGGGATGGCACGTCGACTTTGCACATCGACAAAATCAAGTCGTCAGATTCAGGAATCTTCCAGTGCAGCGCTAAAAATATTCTTGGTGACGTCATAAGCGAGGGAGTTGACGTCATCGTTCTTACCGAGTCACGTGAGTCGGATTGATGGAGTGGGAGTGAATGAAGGAATCAAAAGATGAGTGAATGGATGAAATATGGAAGATTGAATAAATGAACAGCCACATAATGGTAAACAAAAGTATGTTTGAAATGTTTTCTCACTACAACTCATGATATTCTAACTTAGATCACAGACGAATGAATGAATGAAAGAACGAATTATTGAACAAAAGAATGAGTAAATGAATGAATGAATAAATGAATGAATGAATGAATAAATGAACGCAGAAATAAACGACATCCCACAATACGGACCCTGCGATGTATTGGACTACTGTCTTAATGGAGGAACATGCCATAGTCAGCTCAAAACGGGGGCTAAAGTTTGCGAGTAAGTCACTTCACGATAATAATTAAAATTATAATTATATCATTTATTAAATTATAACTATTAATTATGATATTTATTTTTTTAATTTAAAGGTGCCGACAAAACTACACAGGTCCGCGCTGTCAGGAGTTCAACGTGGTCGAACACGTCATCCTGATGAGAGACAAATGTTAGTCGTCGTTCGCTCATTGCTTGAAAATTTTTAAGAAGTAGTGACGTCACTGGATAAAACTATGACGTCATCGAATGGTGAAAGTATTATTGAGACTTTGGAGAACGCACTCTTGTCTCGCTCTTTTCAAATTTTTAAATTTACAAGAATTAAATTTAATCGGTGACCGATTTTGAATAGATGAAAAATTCGAAAAGCGACTGGAGAGTCTCGTTATGACGTCACTGCTCCTCATCGTCATCCTCATCTTCCTCTTCATTGTCGTCATCGTCTTCCTGACAAGGCGGTAAGTTAGGAAAATAATTTTCCGTAAATTTAAAAACAAAATTTTTCACGTTGCAAAATTTGGGATGTACAAAATTGCACGGCTGTTATTTGAATCGGGTCGATTAAACACGGTCTCCATCACTTCACATCATTCACATTAGTAGATTCAAACAAGCCAGGACCGGTTCGACAACGACTACTACGACTGCCACATCCCTAATTTGCAACAACAACAACAACAACAACAACGTCAACAACAACGTCAACAGCAAAAAAAGCTGTAACGGGACAGCTGTTAGGGCCAGCTACATACAACAGAAGCAACAGCAGCAGCAGCTAAGATTGTCACAGCAGCCACAGCAGCCACAACATCAGCAGCAACTACAAATGCAACCTATGAAAGAAATTAAAGTGAGAAAAATTTGTAATGACTTTTCATCAATGTTTTCGAAGCCCAGATGCAATTTATCAATACGAAGTCTACTTACGTAATGAAAAAACTGTGTAAACACTATTGTATATGTTTATACGCACACACATACATACATACGTACGTACGTACATACATACATACATACATACATACATACATACATACATACATACATACATACATACATACATACATACATACATACATACATACATACATACATACATACATACACACATACACACATCCGCACACAGAGGAATGATTCTTGCGTGCAAACCGATCGTCTGTATGAGAATGTAACGCATATAAATCATTTCATGGTAGGCCAACAACAACTACCAACAACACCGCAAGACAACATCAACAACAGCGTTAAATTCACTAACAACAACAACAACAACAATGACGTCATCAACAACGTCATCAACAGCGTCCAAAGCAGCATGCAACAGATTCATTCCAACCCGTTATTTGCCGTTACATCCGCACTTTATACGAACTCCAGTTCTAAAAGTGCGAAAGATAAGAACAACAACGACATTGAGAAATGCATTTCTTCAAAAAACATCAACAACAACAACATCAACAACAACAACATCATCAACAACAACAACAACATGATGGACAGCGGACCGTGCCGGAAATACGTGAATGTCGTCATTCCCTCCACTTCCGCCGAACGAAGAGACAAATTGTGCGACATGAAACTATTTCAAGAAGACAAGATGGCCGACAAGATGATGCAGAAATTAAATGGCGGATTCGCAAAACTGGCCGATCGAGATAGCGGCATTGAGATCAGCCGCTCGAGCAGAGGCGTCAGCGACCTTGTCGTCTGCTGCAACGGCCAACTCTACTGCGCCAAAGAACTCTTAAAAAACGCTAGCGAAAAAGGCTACATATTCAACAACATCATCAACAACAGCACTGACAACAACAACAACAACAGCAGTAGTAGTAATAACATTTTCGGTAAAGCTATCCATTTATACTCCAATGCCAACTACGATTTAGACGACTGCTTCTCGAGTGCGTGCCACATTGCGACCACTTCAACAGCACTGCAGTCGCCGTCTGTGGCCAACTACGTCAGATCCACTGCCGCTACCACAGAAACCACTCAACAGCAGCAAAATGAAAATGTCAAAAAATTGAACAAATATAAAGAGAAGCACAGCAACATTGAAGTTAAAACAAGCAGCATCAGCAACAACAACAACAACAACAACAGCAACAACAACATCGGTAAAGAACAAACAAACAAAGTAAATGATTTGAAATCAAGAATTCCACAAACCATAAGCGAGCCAACTCCCTCAGATAAGAACGACAAAAGATTTTCGTGCACCAGTGAAGTTCAAACAGCCAGAAGGATGAAGGAACCTCTGCCGCCGTGCAACGGCGAGCTTCAGAAGAGGAAGAGTTGCTACGTTATAAGCAGCAGAACCAACAACGATGATGACGACGACGAAGATGATGCTGGGATCGATAAAGATGATGATGCTGATGATGGAAGACAAACTAGTGATGATAAGGATGATGGCGTTGAGAAAATTAGAAATAATAATAATAATAATAATAATAATAATAATAATAATAATAATAATAATGATAATATGAATGAAAAGTCCGGTAACGTCAATAATAACTTTAGTAAGAATGACAATCATGGCAAAAGTTGTAAGCAAAAAACATTTGACAACATCAACAACAACAACAACAAAAACAACAGCAACAACATCAACAACAACAACATCAACAACATGAATGAACATCTGCAACAGCAACAACAACACGTCAACAAAAAACGTCCCGACTCAGCGATTAATGGTTAGAAGACTATAAATTAAACTTTTTTCGTTCAATTTAAAACTGTTTTCCTAATTTTGGCGTGTAGAAACATTCATTAATTGATATTCCAATGTCACTTGATCATCTCTTATGTTTAATAGAATTGAATAGACAGTCTTATGAACCTCTTTTCAACGTATTGTTTTGTACTTCTGACCAGTTCCCAGCCAAGGTGTGCACGCTGAAAAGATACTCCTGAAACACCGGGCGAATTCGGCCTCAGTTGAACCGCCGCCAGCCACACGCGAACAATCGCCACACGCTGCGACACCACACCAGCAACGAGGTGATGTCTTCAAAGCCAGTAATAGCAGCAAAAACACAAACAACCTCGTCAGCAGCAATGATGTCCAACTTCAGAAAGTGAACCAGAAGCAGCAGAGCAAACAGATCCACGATAACTACCCTCCAGTTAATCCTAGACACGCTAAGAGCCCACCACAACAACAACACAACAACATCAACAACAATTTTAACAACAACAACAACAACATTAACAACAATTTTAACAACAAAAACAGGCGCAGCAGCAGAAACAGTAGCGACAACGACCACGCCTTTTCACCACCAATCCCGGCGAAAAGAAATTCCTCGCACCTTCCTACATGCATCTTGGATGAGTTCATCACCAGGGGGAGGGTGCACAGCGTTGGGACGAACAATAATAACAACAGCATCAGCAGCAAGAAACTTAACCGATATATGGACAAAAACTATCCAGTAAATATCACCAACAGCAACAACGTTAACAGCAATAACAACTGTGCTAAAGATTCGAAGGCAGTTAAGTATTCATCGGATAGGTCGAACTGCGTGAGTGAGCTGCAGAGAGACTACGGAAGTAGGGTGGACCAGCACCAACGTCTGCTGCTTGAAAAGCGAGAGATGATCGAAGCCGAGATCAAACAGTTGAAGAATCAAAAGAAGACCTTCTCACCGCCTCCATTCTCCAACATCAAATATTACAATGCCCCTGCTAGGAGGTCCAACGAAATTGATACGAGATTCGATAAGGAAAATTTAATCTTCTTTGATCAAAATGTCGACAAATCTAAAAAATCAAACGAAATCAAATCATCGAAATTTGACGGCAAAGTGAATAACAGCCTCCAGGCTAACAATGCAGAGAACATAGTTCGTAGGAAGGATGCTGATTTGAAGGCTCAACTACAGAAAGATTCTCATTTATATGAGAACATCACAAAAATGAGCGACGAACGAAAAAAAGTTTCGACCCCGAACTACAAGGACGACTCCACTGAGATCAACCTGACGGAAATACTAGCCAGTTGCTCAGCAAAGGATGATAAAATGCCACCTGAAGCCAATGTATCCAGTGATTCGAGCGCCACAGATAGAGACATCGTCGATAAGATAGATTTTACAACTTACGCCAACAACCTGGAATGTCCTAGTCGTAAATTTGAATTTTCTTCGCCGGCTTCCGGTTCAGACTGTGCCGAGAGCCAGGCCAGCGATTTGGAAGTAAACAGGGAAAGCGAAGTGGATATACTTGCGTTGAACGCTTCGGAAGAGGAGTTGTTGTTCTCCATTCAGCAAAATCAAAAACAACAAAATCGGGGCAAATCAACCGCTCAGGCTCTCGATAAAAACGCCAACGGAAATGCAAATAACGGCAAGCAGCTGCACAGGGATGCTCGGAGGTCACTGAACAGCGGAGGCACGTTTGTGAAGAAATGTGTCGATCTGTGCAACAAGGAGAACAACAGCAGCAGCAGCAGCAACCACAACAGCGAAAGGAAGCAGTGCCAGGATGTCCGCCACGTCGCCTCCGAGATGCAAAATGACGACAAATTTGATGTCGAAGCGTTTAGGAATGGAGATTACTTGAGATTCGAGAGCGAATCAATAACGAAATTATTAAACAGCAGCAGTCTGGCTTGTGACCACAAGATCGAGTTCAGCTCTGACGACTACGGCAACAGTTCAGCTGATTCGAGCGACTCTGACGATTCGAGCCTATCGTCAAACAGAGACATGGACCGAGGCATCAACATGCTCTTTGAAAAATTAAAATTAGACAACAGTGACGATTTGTTAGCTGCAGTTGATGCCATGAATGCAGAGCGTAATCAACGAAACAGCATTTACAACAGTCAGAACGATGAAAATTTTGCTGCCCGCTTGGAGCAATCGGACTTTCCAGTGTTGGATTGGGCTCTCAATCCCAGCTGTACGTTCAACTTCGAAAGTCTGGACCGCACATTCACGTTGAATCCTTACGATTTGATGTATGCCCATAAATATGCAGCGTCGCAAGGAAGAAATGACGACCCGGCAAATTGTGAGGATGACATTTTTGGCGGGGAAGGCAGCGTGAATGAATTCTCAACCTCTCTTCGTAAAAATGGACTCCTGGACTTTGCCAGTGTAAATAATTCACCCTCCAGATTGCTACAAAAAATGGATTCAGACATACTTTTAGCTTAGTTGGACATTTCTTAAAGTTAAAATTACTTTTTTGTGCTTAAAAACTAACTTGTCAATAAAAACTATTGTACAATCTATGTATGAATTGATTATATTATTTAAGAAAATTCAAATACAGTAATTAAACTTGCTAAAATTTGTGTGTTAGCTAACTGTTGTAACCACAAACTGCAAGCCCTTTTGGATAAGTACCAATCAAAATCTATTTTCAATGTTTTATTTAAATTTCAAAAGTTTCTCGCTCAATTTTGTTTCGTTCTTCAAATTTTTAGCGTAATGTTTGCTGCTATGTTTTGAAACATTTTATTAGTCTAAGTTAAAACGCGCTGACTTGAAATTTTTTACTATAAACTGCCTATTGTGTATTGTCTTGTCTCTAATAATATATATATATATATATATGTATGTATGTATGTATGTATGTATGTATGTTTGTATGTACGTACGTACGTATGTATGTACGTATGTATGTACGTATGTATGGATGTATGAATAGATGGATGTATGTATGCATGCATGCGTGTATTACAAATTCGTCTATATTTTTAACTATCTGTAACTATGTTGATGTTTAAGGTGGAGAGTCAACCAGCAGACGAGCAAAGAGAATATACGAATCTACTTTTCAACTGAGCGTCTTTTTTCATTTATTTATTTACTTATTTCAGAAGTTGTCATAACAACATCATCCTAAAAAATTCCAGAAAAACAATTAATAAACTGAGACGAAAAATAAAGAAAAAGACAACAGAATCTACAAGACAATCATTTATATGCTTCAAATAAACATCTCCTCAGTTTAATTTGAAATTAAAATTTTACGAACTTAAAACGAATTAAAAAGCAAATAATCAGGCAATCAATAAAAATTTAGGCCCCCGCGAGAGTGTATGTGACAAAATATGCAACGAAAACAGCAGCAGATGCCATGCTGTATATGTGGCGAGCTATGCTCTCTGAGCAATTTAAAAGCCCATGAACGAGAATGTCTCAAAAAGGTCCAAAACAGACGTATAACGTTTTATAATAAAGATACATTACCGGATGAAAATGATGGCGACCAGTTTGTCGGTGGCAATGGTGGTGCCTACAAAGGCAGTAAGCGTTATTCTTTTTGTTCTTTCAAACTGCGTAGCTACGACCTATGCCAAACGTTTACCACAGCCACTACTGTTAATAAAATTCTCAATCATGGTAAAATAAAAATTGATGAGTTGTTTAAAAATTTTTTTCTTGAAAAATGTATGAAATTGTTTATTTATTTCAGAGCAGGGAAGGATTGGTGATGCAAAAGACGAGTCGAAGAATTTTGAGTCGGTCTTCAAAATGAATGACTCTCCAAAAATGACTGATATCTTCCAGGAGCATCAACCGTGCATCGTCAACAAATCTGTCAATCTTCAAAGTGAGGGTTTCACTAATAATTGTCACAGCATCGTCGTCATTGGCAAGAATTCAAGAGTTGTGACAGAACCCAGGTCGCAGTGTTTTTTATTAACCATTTATTATAAATACAACTTTTTTAGTGAAACATTAATAATTTAGTTAAGGAATTTTATTCCAGTAGTTTAATTTTTTGTTTCAACGAATTTCCAGAATCCAATTACCAAACTCAAAACTGGTAGAAAATGAAAAAATATTTTGTGACATATGCGGGGACAACGTGTCACCAAAGCGAATGATAGGCCACTACAACCAGTGCCTGAGGTCTCTATCCAACAGATACAACGAATTATCACAAAAAGCTACAGAATTCAACAATTCCAAACTCCCACGTTACCATCATGATAATTTCAAACCATCCAAGTGAGTAATGAAACAATTTTTTCAAATCCTTAATTTGAAAATTTACCTCACTCAAACTCGATCTTTTATGAATTGAACATTATTAAAGTTGAAAAAAAATAAAACTACAAAGAAAGTCGCAAGCCGATCGACCAAAAAGGGTAAAAAAATTGGCACCTGAAATGTGTTTCTGCTACATATGTGGCAACCAGTACACCATCGCATCGCTTCCCATTCACGAAAAACAATGCCTCGCTAAGTGGAAAATAGTAAACTCGAAACTGCCAAAACATCTGAAGAGATTTCTACCGAAAAAACCTCAGATATTAATCAAAAATATGGTGGATAATTTGACGAGGTTTGCATGAAAAACACATTGCTATGATATTATAAGTAAAATTTATTTTATCTATCAGAAATTTTCTGAAAATTCTTTCAATAATTTTCGTTTCGAAGACAAGAGATCATGGACATACAGTGGAGAGCTGCATTGGAGAACCGAATAAAGTGTCCATACTGTCATAAAAGTTTTTCTCCGTTCAAAATTGAACGACACGAAGCTATATGTAAAAAAGCAAGTCAAATTATTTTAAATATTTTTCAGTATTTCAAATATTTTAACATCTGATATCCAAAATAGCTCGTTTAACTTTTCATTTAATTGATTTGAAACATTACGACGTGAAGGTCCGCAGACACAATCCATACATCCAGAACGAACACATACAGAAGATAGCATTGAAGAGGAATCTATTCAGTAAGTACAGTCTCGTCAGGCAGCCCAGTCACGCCACGATCACTCGTTCAAAAACTTCAAAAATGCGACTTCGGTTCACGCAATCGAAGAAGAAGAACTCATTCGCACCACGTCTCACAAAATCAAATGAGTATTTGAAAGTATTTCTAAACAGGAAACAATCAAAGAAGCAACCGTCGACTGTCGACTACATGAAATTCAGTGAGAATTCAGCTGTCGGCGTCGATGAGAAAACAAGTTTAGAGAGAAAAGTGATCGAGTGGCAGATGCGGTCCAACCCGGAACTCGCCTTTAAACGTGATTCCGATTGGGGAGACGAGAAGAAAGTCAACGAGATCTCAGACTCGAACACGGATAAGGAGAATATTTTGTTGGAAAAGATTGAAAACATCACAGATCACTTGCCCTGGCCTAGCGTCTTTGAAAACATAAATCCATCATTAACTAACACCGTCAACTACGACAACACAAATCATTGGGATATTTTCAAATGGCAGACTTAGTTTTCAAACTTTAGGATCAAGTTTTCACAATTAAATTGAAAATATTTAAAAATTGAATCTTAATAATAATCTCCTGTTAATTTCTCTTGCTTTTTAAAATTAAAAAACAGACGTTAAACCATGTAACTACGGTCTAGAGACATATTAAGCCCAAATTTCTTTCATTTAAATGATTATTGAAAACTATGGAAATGACTTTGATAAAAAAAAATTAAATTCTAATCTAATGTCTTTGTTACCATAGTTTCCACTTGTAAACATTAACAGCTGATCGATTGAGTAAATAATAAATTTGTATAAATTAGTTACTATAATTAAGACCCGTCTTTGTTATAATTAGAATGTGATTTATTTATATTATTAATAAAATATTTAAAATTCAGAATGAACGACCGAATGGTTCATTTGAAGATCCCTTGTAATGCCAATGCATCTATCGACGCTTACCGTGAATACAAACTGTGCGTTTCAATGCTTATACAATCATTAAATATACCTATCATAATTATTGATAAATTGTGTGAAAATTAAGAATATTATGTAGAAATATTAAATATATTTTAATTTTATTCACACTTTATGTTGATTTTAATCATATTAAAACGTAATAAGAATTGTCGGAGATGACGATGGTGGCAAGACATTTACACCAGAGCAATATGAAGAATATAAGAAAAGGGTTCTTCCTCAAGTAAATTATGAACTAATAATAATATAATAAAAAAATAATAATATAATTAAAGAAATTAACAATAAATTAATTATTTATAATAAAATAACAGAGAATGATGAATAGATTATATACTAGCTGGACGAATGAGGATGGAATGGACTGCAAACTGATAGGACCTGAAACACAATGCTTCTGTGAGCACAGGTCAGATAACATCAATTAACCATTTACCAATTTGTATTTTAATGAATTTTTAAAATAATTAACCGATCATTCGTTAATGTACGCTTGAGGCATACGAATAACATATTTAATGATTTTTTCAAAACCATACTCGAATCAGTGTAACTCTTGAAGTTATTTTTAAATAAATCAGATATAGAGATCATAAAACGGATTTCAAAGAAATTCCAACCGACCGGCCAATAATGCTGCCATGTAGGGCGAAGAACTGCAGATGCGCTTCCTATCACTACATCCCGAGAAGAGGCGGCTCTGTAGTGAGGTGCACATGCAAGCACCAGGCTTCTCAGCACAGTGTCCTCCACCCTTACAAATGCAAAGCTGGTTATTAGAGTTAAAATTCAGTTAAAGTATATATTTTTATGGAGAATATTTCGCTAAAAACATTAAAAAATTAAAATTAACCATAAAAATATTATAGAAAACTAATAAATGAAACGTTTTACTTTAAAATTTCAACGCCCATCTTTTAAAAATTTCCTTGCAAGCGTCATGTTCGACATGTCAGGGCTTTAAAAGTTCCTACACATGCCCGTGTGGACAAACGTACATGCAACATAAGATGATCGTGGAGACGAAAGATGAACGGATAGCCCGCGGTCACCCGGTTGGCCAGGAGGTACCTTACCAAGCCATGGGTGGCATTACGGGGTTCAGTTCCCTCTTGGATGGATATTGTAGACTGGACCCTAGCGGGGCAGGTATATATGTTATGTCACCTCTTTTACAAATAGAGAGAGGGGAGAGGGAGAGAGAGAGTTTCTTGACTCGGAGCTCAATAAAAATTAAGAGTTTATTGACCCTATTATATTTAAATTAAATTGATTTGACACTTTTCAATTTTGAAAGGTGTTCCAAGCTTGGATGAACTGAACAAGCCAATGACATCAAGTGAACATCCATTCCTGAAGAAACATATTAGCACTCGAGGTCTCAACTCTATATATATTCATTGTTATGTGTTGTACCGGTTGGTGGTATGTATGCACGTATTTTACATTTCACCACGGCACTAAACTTATCAAGAAACCTTTAATACGAGATTTATCGTACGAAAGGACGGTGCATGGCAATGACTTATGGTATATTTCGATTCCTGGTATGGACTGAATGATAATTTAGTTATAACATAAAATTCGTAAAATTATAGTATATCGTAATTGAAAATTAATGTTTTAATTATGAAAAAAATTTTTCAAAAATTCTAGGAGATAGTGAGATGGCAGAGTTTGAAGCAAGCATGAAACAGCCAGGCGAATCTGAACTTGATTATTATGAAAGAAGATACCAACAAAGAGTAACGTATAAATTCATAATAAAACTAATTTGCGACTTTAATTTATTTACTATTTATAATAAATATCTAATTTTAGCTATAATTTTTCTAAAATTATGTACATAAATTAAAGCAATTCCAGTACTTTCATCATATTAATTAGCAGCTTTTACACTGTATTATTTTATTGAAGCATATTTCACAAATGACTAATAAAGTACAACTTCTAAATTACGTGACAGTACATAATTTTATGAAAATATAATGAAAATTTTATAAAAATACAGTTGAAAGAAGAAAAAATGGCTAAAAGAAAGTAGAAGAGTGAAAAGAACTGATCCCCTAATGTTTCATATGCTCTAACGCTATTTTTTTAGAATTAGTGAATTCTTTTTAAAAACTTATTTAAACACTGTGATATCTTTTTATTGTGAATTTTGAATTTGATATTTTTAATGGAATCATATTCTATTAATCAGATAATATTCTATGAAACTTTACAACAAAACAAATTATAAGTGAAAGAATTGAACTAATTGCAAAGAATATCTTTTCCTCAACTAATCAAATGTAAATTAGTTAACATTTTTCTCAACCAGCTAGTTAGTCAGTCAATTTTAAAGTTTTGAAATATTTTTGGACACAACCACCACAAAAAATGAAACAGTTACTACAATTTGTTTATTTATTATAATGGAATAACATTTTAACAGCCATCGAAATCATACAACAAAGTAAATGAAACAAGACATTCAAACATTAACCAAGATGAAGAAACCAAAAGAACATTCTAAATTTCAGCTAATTAGGCTAGGACAGAAACGCTCATACATAAATTCCGACCCAAAGTAACAAAAAAAGGACTCCAGAAGCCATAAAAACTGATGCCACCAACGATACAACGATCTCTTTGAATATATCTCTGGTGTATTTGGATGATGTCACTTCATATCTGAAATGTAGAAAACTTTTGATTAATGAAAAATTAGTAAACAATGGCAATTTTCAACAAAAATAAATAAATAAAACATCAACTCTTTCACTAACACGAAAAACCAGGCAGTGAAAAATATTCCTATGGCTAGCAAGACTAATGTCAAGTGGGGAAATACTGCCGGATTTATCGGACTGACGTACCTGTTCATGGCATCAATTGGCAGAGTGTCCTGAGATTAATAATATTGTTATAAATCATTAAAATTACAAAAATTCACTTTTTATGGGGCGAGCATGAAAAAATCAGTGGGTTAGGAGGTTAGTTAGGTTAGGTAGGGTGTTAGGCTCAATTATTTGTATGAGTGCATGGGATAACAACGGTTTGACAAAATCGTTTTCAACAACAATAAAATCAAATTTAAGATATTAAATAAAATCCTAAAATTAGATCTAAATTGCAAAAATCTACGCCGGACTAACCATTTTATTTTCGGAGAAAATCCTATCGCAAAAAGTTGATCGAGGACTTAAACGGAAGTAACGTGTTGCCAGGTTGAAAATAAAATATTGAGGAGCTTCACATTTATTAAAAAATTAAACCAATGTTTAATAGATTTGAAGATAGTTATAAAATGAATGTAGTGAATAAAATCATACGATGAAATAAAATGTTTATGTATCTTTTTAATTAGTTTGTTAGAAAAATAGAATAGTAATTTAAAGTTTATTTCTCTTTACTGGTCGAATAATATGATGACGTAATCAAGGGATCGATAAAAATAGCAACTTAGATGAGGTCATAGCAATCTTAAGTGACGTCACAGTATTCGAGAGTATCACGTGATTTACTGGCCGCCGGAAGTGAATAGTTTTACAATAAATGGAGAAACATTCGTTATTTCGTCAAGAAATTATGCGTTACTAAGCGTGTGATGAGGAGTTATTGAGGAATGACGTCACCTTAATGATGATGACGCTGACGATGATGCTGTCGATTAGGATGAAAATGATGTTTGATGATGATGATGATGATGATGATGATGATGATGATGACGAGGATGATGATGATGATGATGATGATGAAAGACGAACGATGATTTGGAGAATATAAAATCAATGAAAACCCTCCAAAATGCTCTTGTCAAAATGCAAATTGCAATCCATGATGTTGATGATGATGATGATGTTGTTGTTGTGCTGAAATTGAATCACACACACACACACACACGCACGCACGCACGCACACACGCACACACACATGCACGCAAGCATATGTATACAATCACATACAATCACACACAAACTTATACAAACACCTAAAATCACATACAATCACATACAAACACATGCAATCACATACAAACACATGCAATCACATACAAACACATACATTAGCATGCACACACTTCATATAATATGATGCTAATATATCTTATGATTCTTCAAGCTTATATCCGTTCTTCCAATCTCTCTCTCTCTCTCTCTCTCTCTATATATATATATATATATATATATATATATATATATATATTTATTTATATTTATATATTTATATACATATATATTTATATATGTATATATATACAGGGAGCTCTCTGCGTGGTCGGGGTATGTCCTAATATATAAATATCTTTTGGTCCGTCTAACAATGATAAACGGATGCTATTTTGTCAAAATGGTGGTGACGTCATTGTTAGTGTTGTTGTTGTGGCTGTAGTGGTAGTAGTAGTAGTAGTATCAGTAGTAGTAATAGTAGTAGTAGTAGTAGTGGTGGTGGTGGTGGTGGCGGTGGTAGTAATAGTAGTAGTAGTAGTAGTTGTATTAGTGGTGATAGTTGTTGTTGTGGTAGTAATAAATAAATGTTTGTAATATAAAAAGGTAAGCATATTTATTTGTCAGCTACCAATATGTCAATAATTTTCGCATTCATTCATTCACTCATTCATTCATTCACTTATTCACTCATTCATTCATTCACTTATTCACTCACTCATTCATTCACTCATTCATTCAGTATCAGTAGCTGTGTTAATCAGATGTCATTATTATTTAGCCAGTAGTATAATTATTAAATAATTAATTAATAATCAATTATAATCACAATTAACTAATTAATTAATTAGTTAGTTAATTAATTAATTGAGGAATTAATTTATTCACATGATGATTGAGGTTGATATTTACAATTATTTACAGGTGTTTGTGGGATTTTGTTATTGTTTTCCAATTAATTTAGAAATCCATTCATTCATTCATTCATTCGTTCATTCATTCATTCATTCATTCGTTCGTTCGTTCGTTTGTTCGTTCACCCGTTCATCCGTTCGTCTTTAATTTTTTAATTTATTCTATTTCTTTGTTATTAATATATTTATGTATTTATCCATTAATTTTTCTAGCGCTTCATTCTGTCGCCGGTGGCAGCGAGGCATTTATTATCGCCCGCCATGAATTTTTCAATATTATAAGACTCTATAGCAAATGCTAACAACCAACTGAGCCTCATCTGCAGTTGTTGTTGATGATGATGATGACGATGGTGATGACGATGATGATGACGACGACGATGATGCTGATGACACTGATTGTGATTCACTAATGTTGGCTCGATCAGATAATCATATGAAGAGCTAAACAAATAAACAAGCATCTATAATGTATGAATGTATATATGTATGTATGTTGTTTGTATGTATGTATGTATGTATGTATGTATGTATGTATGTACGTATGTATGTATGTATGTATGTATGTATGTATGTATGTATGTATGTATGTATGTATGTATGTACGTATTTATGTATGTATGTATGTATGTATGTATGTATGTATGTATGTATGTATGTATGTACGTAGGTATGTATGTATGTATGTATGTATGTATGTATGCATGTATGTATGTATGCATGTATGTATGTATGTATGTATGTATGTATGTATGTATGTATGTATGTATGTATGTTAAAACCAAAACATGATGAGTGACACTGAACCGTCAAACATCAAGTAACAAATGGATTAACACTTTGTATGTATGTATGTATGTATGTTGTATGTATGTATGTATGTTGTATGTATGAGTGTGTGTACGTGTTGTATGTAACTGTAAATCTTCTAAGCAAAATTTGTACACAGGCACACACACATGTTTGAAGGTTGATAGCCAGCGGGCAGCCGGAAGTGGCCAAACACGTGATCCGGAAATGCCTTTCAAATTTTTGATAATCCATTTCCGATTTTTATTAATTATGCGACTTTTGATGATGAAGATATGGTTGGTGATGATGGTGACGACAAGGATAACAACGTTGATATACATATATATAATTATATATATATATATATATATATATATATATATATATATATATATATATGTATATGTATAAAGTGCGTAAACCCGTTATATAATTATTTAATGGAAAAACCCACTCACGCCATCAAACAATCTGGAAAAGTAAAATAGGTCAATCAAGTGACCCGGTATGACCCAATTAACGTGATTGGTTAAATCGAAGAGTGTGCCGGGCATATGATTGGTTGAGAAAATCTGCTCTCGACCTTGAACTTTTTACACTAATGAAAGTGGCGTGGGTTTTAATCTTTTATTTCTTTTTCTCTCTCTCTCCCTCTCTCTCTTTCTCTTTCTCTCTCTCTCGTCATTTTTATAATTTTCAACTCTTTTATTCAACTCATTCATTGTTTTGATCGTTTGTGGAAAATCTTTTAAATCAAAAAACATCATCATCACCACCAAAACCATCATCACCACCATCATCATCACCACCATCATCATCACCCCCATCATCATCATCATCAACAACAATAATAATAATAACAACAAAAAGTTAACAAGGTTCTTTACGACTTTTAGTTTTTTTTCCCTCTCACTTCCTCCTCCTTCGTTGCCATGGAAGCGATGTGCCTCGCTCAATTGCATTAAATTTATCACAAGACACCATTTGTATTTTTTATTATTATTTTTGTTGTTTTGTATGTATGCCTACATACATACATACATACATACACACATACATATATACACACACTCACACACACACACACACACACATACATACATACATACACACATACATATATACACACACACACACCCACACACACCCACACACACATACATACATACATACACAATTTTATATCTGCAATAAATAACAGAAAAATGTCTGCCTCAAACGCTTCAGTGTTTGTTGACACCAAGACTTCTACACGTTCATATACATACACATGCATGTATACACACATAAACACACATACAGACATACACACACATACAGATACACACACACATAAAGACACACAGACAGACAGACAGACATACATACATACACAAATATACACATTATACGCGCTCTGTATACACAATAAATGCGTACACGCCGTACCAATTACGTATTCTGGTACTGTTATAAAAGACGGTCAAACACAAGAGTAAAAATAAGAATGCTGCCAATATCAACAACAACAACAACATCAACAGCAGCAGCAACAACAACAGCAGCAGCAACAACAACAACGACATCAACAACAACAACAGCAACAACAACAGCCAACACATACATACTGCATTCCATTGAAGAGCAGAGCCACAATAAATCATTGGCCGGTCCGCCCGACGACTCAACGAAAAACTAATTAGATTATCTGGTGCAACGATAATTTACGATGGCGCCATTTCTACTGGACCCCATTTCAACCAATCAGAGTCGATAACCCTTAATTCGGCGACCAATCACAGTTGAGATATCGCTGGTCTCGTGATCTTTCCCTGTCCAACTGTTAACTGCTGTCAGCGGATCGAATTTTACAACGTCTATGAAGATTGATGGATTGATTGATTGATTGATGGATGGACGCATAAATGAATGATGAATGAATGAGTGAATGAATGAATGAATGAATGAATGAATGAATGAATGAATGAATGAATGAATGAATGAAAGAACGAACGAACGAACGAACGAACGAACGAATGAATGAATGAATGAATGAATAAATGAATTAACACACAAATGAATGAACGAACGAATGAACGAAAGAATGAAACCAAATAAAGGAAAGTGAGAAGCATTGATGCGTCAATTCTGATAAGCTTATCAAGAAAATCAATTTTCTTGATGATGATGGTGATGATGATGATGTTGTTGTTGATGACGATGATGATGATGATGTGGTGTTGTTGTTGATGATGATGTTGTTGATGGTGATGTTGTTGATGGTGATGATGATGATGATGATGAGGATGGTGATGATGAGGATGGTAAAGGTTAAAAGTAGAAAAGTGAACTTAAATAATAAATGTGACGCCACATTTGAATCTTCGTCTCAAGCCTTAGAAATAATAATGATTATGACACCATTTATGATGACGATGAAGACGACGACGATGATGATGATGAAATGAATTTTTGTCATCATCATCATCATCAGCAACAACATCACTACCATCTTCTATGACGTCACCATCATTGTCTCAGTCTTCAAAAATGGTGGTCAATAATCGATTAATCAGGTGAGCAAAGTTTCAGGTGTGTTGATCACGTGGTACAAATACGTCATCTTCAATAGCCAATAATAGCCGATTGTTGGAATGATTGACTGATTGAATGTTTAAGTGAATGAATATAAATGAATGATTGGACGAATGAGTGATTGAAGGTTGATTGATTGGCTGGACGAAAGAATGAAGAAATGAACGAATATTAACAAACATGGAAAACAGATTTGCGATGTTAATCAATTAGTGTTTCATCTTAGACGCAACTCAATCAGTTCCTGATCATATTATTGTTCAATATTATTATGTCGTTAATCATTCAAACGACTGTACAACACAACGAAGTGTACAACACAACGAAGTGTACAACACAACGAAGTGTACAACACAACGAAGTGTACAACACAACGAAGTGTACAACACAACGAAGTGTACAACACAACGAAGTGTACAACACAACGAAGTGTACAACACAACGAAGTGTACAACACAACAAAGTCGAAGAAGCAGAAGAAAGGAACGAAATTTCCAACCGATATGATGAGTAACGAGAGTAAAGAATGTGCTTTCCGATGACGAACATGAATGACGTCATTTCACTAATTTTTCAAACCTTTCAAAATATTCTCCAAGACCGATTTGACGTTTTCTTCAAATTTTTCATCTTTCTCCTCGAAGACGGCGATAGCGATCCACGAGCAATCGTTTATGGCGTGAAATTTCAACGGCTTCATGTAGTAGCAGTTGTCGTCATTGTCGTCGTTGTGGCTGTTGTGGCTGGAACTTCTATTGCGATTGGCAAATAGATCTTTGAAGCAGGTTCCCACCAAAGTTTGTTTAGTGTGCTTGATGATCTGGAAGTTGATGTCGTTGAAATAGGCCTTAGAGGGGATTGAATTGGCCTCGAGATTCGGAAGATTTTTCGGCTGCTTCTGTCTCTTGCGACTCTTCTTACTGTTACCGACGCTGGAAGCTTCTGCAGGGCCACAACTGAATAGCGCAATCAACTCTTTGCGTTCCTCAATTTTTATGGAGATCGTGTTGCTGGATTTCGCAAAGGCGTTGTTCTTTGGGTCGAAAGAGTAGCAGGCAATGAAATCAATGCCCATCGTTTCTGAATATTTCCTCAAATATTCACTCCAACCTTCCAGACCACATTCTAGAATGTTCAACCAAGATTGATTCTTCGGTCGAACTGGAGGCTTAGGAAGAGAATTACAAACAATGTTATATTTGGTTGTGATTGCATGAACAAACACCTCAACAAATTTCTCCTGGTTTCCGGTTTTAAAAAATTAAATTAGAGAGTTTTTTTAATAAATAGATTAAATAGATTGAAACTAATTAAAAATTATTTATTTAAATTTTTAAAAAATAATATAAAATTGATATTAATCGTTTACATACTCTAGAAGAGATCTGGTGACCATAATTAACGTTGTCTTTGGTTAAGAAATTCGGTTTCCTGTATGCAACTTCAACTGTTTCTTCAGCTCCTTCTGTTTGCAAAGATTTGCTGTTGGGTTTCGTGTTTTGAGATTGAATTTGTTAGATCAATAATTTTTATAATAAGTTCTAATTTTCTAAACAATTTGTTTATTCCTTCAAGTTTTATGACAGAATGATTGATATTTTATAATTGCAGTAACTCAAATTCATTCGAGCAAAATACAGCAGCAGCAGCAGAAATTTCAACCTCTGAGCAACATCGCCGTCTTCAAAGTTGTCATATTTATGTTGGCCGGGCTGATCAACTTTCTTAACAGGATGTTTGGCGCATGGAACTGGAGGCACAGGGCAGAAACATTCGCTTGAATTGCAAGTGGGGCATTTCAACTCAGCCCCTTCATTGACCCTTCTTTTTTGTCTCAGGAAGATGATGATGAAGATGAGGCTGATGATAAGTAGTAGGAAAAGAACTCCACCGACAACTGATCCAACAATTATTCCTATCGATACTTTATTATCATTAGGAACTTGAACTTGAACTGAATCTGCTGACGAGCAATCCTGGTACAAGCCGTCCACTTTGAAATCTGTTTCGAGGTAGAAAAAGCTTTATAAAATTGAAATGTGTGTAAATATTAATTTACTTTGTTGGATTCTATGGCAGCTATTCAATTTCAAAATGATTGGATGAAAAATGTTGATTATACATTAACATTTAAATAATTCCTACTGTACAAATCATCCGTCCACCGATGAAAGCAGGCAGACTGCCCCCTACTGCTCGCCAGATTGTGCATAACATTTTCATAGACTTGCCTGTCGAAATATCCATCCGGACACTGGCCCATCGAGACAGTAAAAACTGTAACATTTTTCAAATAACTAATTTTCAAGGCCTCAACTTCGGATTCGTAAGTGTTAAAGTTCCGCTCGTCAGTGCGAGCGTCAGTGAGGATCCATAGAGAAATTTTGTAATCACTTCTTTGCTGGTACTCGCTTAGTGCAAGATCGCTGAAACTTTTTATACCATCGATCAATTTTTTACCAACTACCTCTTCTTTACTGTTGTCGGCAATCATCAAATTGGAACAATTTTGGAAAGTTGTATCTGTAAACATGGATGGAGCTGTCATGCTCCACGTAAATCTACTCTTTCCGCTCTTGTCAAAACTGTAGCAGAGTATTTGCGAATATGAGCTGCCAATTTTTTTGAGATAGGTTGACAAGCTTGCAAAAAAATTAGGAACTTCATCGTAAAGTGTGAGATTTCTCAGGCTCGCTGGTTGCGAATAGCGAACGCTATCGTCAATGAGGAAAAACAAGATTCTCTTGGATTCAGTTCCCTCGTAATTTTCTTTTAGATGTTTGAAGCGACTTTCGTTGTATTTGAAGTCGGTTAGGCAGATCTGACCCAGGTTGGTGCAGCTGGAATGAATATTTGGGATGTAGCAACTGTTCCTGCTAGTTTCAGCTGTCAGTGTGAGAGTGGGCGATGCGATGGCTTTCAAAATGACGACGACCCATATTTTACCGTTCATTGCAACTAATTTCATTCAATGTCATTTCATTTTATTGATACATCAAATTGTTCGATCCTATATTTATTTCTGTAGAGTTTGTTAACAAGCGGTCTTTGAAATTATTTTCATTGATCTATTTCGTTAGTTATGCGTGGTAGGCAGTGTTAATGAAACAAAACTTAGTACTTAACTTAAAAGTTTTAACAATTTATTTATTTATTCATTTAATAGTTAATTAATTAACTATATAAATGCTAATTTTAAAATTTGCCAGCAAAAATAAAACTGAACTAAACAAAAATCTCAATGACTTCAACACAATATTCAAATGTTAACGGAATTGAAACTGTTTCAACAAAATATTGCCGAATCTTAATTAATTAATTAACTTATATATTTTGGTATATGATGTTAACGTAGCTAAAGGTATACTAAGCAGTAATCAGATTTTAAGTATTCTGAATGGGAGTGTACGCATTTAGCGATCGTAGTATTGTTATTATGAAAGCTACTATTGTCGTTTGTTGCTTTGCGTTGTAACACATGAATGAATTCATGCTTATGATCCTTTTGTCAATTGATCGTTCAGAAAAACGTACGAATAGAGTTCAAGTAAGTTTAAGATATTACGAATGAATAAGGTTTAGTTACTAGGAAGTTTATGAGAAACTTCTCTTTTCAGAAAATTATCTGTTATTGAGAAATTTGATAAATCTAGTAAGATTCATACGGCGTTAATTGAACCGCTCTGAGAAACTTTTGTATTGTAACTTCTTAAGATCAATTAGGAAGTGACAATAGAGAGGCCGTCTTGAAAGCTAGTAATTTTAAAAAAAGAAACTAAACAAACAAAAAGTTAGATTGATTAAAGAAATGTTGGTTGGAGATGTATTTTACAAATCAACTTGCATAGCTTTTTTGTCCCATTTATGAGATATCAAAAAATCAGTATCCAACTTATGAATCAAAGTAAATACTCTAAAAATCGATATACCCTAGAAATGGAATAAATTATATGCAAAATAATGCGTATGATTCATACAAAACGAAGCATATTTTTATTTAAATAAAATTTTATCTATAAGACTCACAATATTTTATATATAATTAATTACGTAAATCTTAATAATCTATTGTGTAAAAAGTAAAGTCAATGTTTTAAATGATAAACTGCAAAGTGCAAATGTACACATCGTTCTGAATTCTACACTTCTATGTATATGGTACTGGTTAAAACTTCGATTAACGTTTGGTGATTTTTATAAGTAAACTTTGCTTAAAATCGATTCATGCGGCTCAAAATACATAATAAACTTAATTATTTTTAAATCTAAAAAACATTAATAAATTTTGTTTTAATGTTTCAATAGATTTTAAAGTTATCATTTGTTTGAATGCTTTGAAACTTTTAAAAATGAACGAATTTGTTAAGATCTCCGAACAATCATACCGATCATTGATGTTCGCTTTTGGAAAAGATGCCAAACTCGTGGTCAGTTTTTGTAAATTTTAGTTTTTTAAATTATTTTTTATCATTTTTACTTTTAAAATAAAAATTTCCTTATCTGCTGGATCTATCAAAATTTAAATTTTTTTAATTTTAATAAATAAGATACCTCGCATTGTTCATCTAACTCGAAGAGTTTCAAAAAGCAAATTGCCCCCACCAAAAATTTTATGGATAACAAAAGGAGACGAGTTTAAATATGCCAGGTGGGTAGATTGCAATTAATTTGTGATTAGTAATGGATTAGTTTTTTTTTATATAAAATTATAAATATTTTTATTCTAAATTATAGTTTAAACAAATTCATATAGTCATTTATATTCTTATTATTTATGGTTTTATATCTTGTGTTTAGCTTCAGTTGGTTTTTTTCCTGAGTTATCAAATCAAAAAATTTTCGATTCATTTCACCAAATAAAACCATCATTGTCAGATATAACGTCATTAATTACTGCTTACTCAACTATTATTATAAAAATCTGACCTTAATTCACTAAAATTCACTCAATTCACTAAAATTCACCACAGTTTATTTTTTCTAATCATTGAATTTTAATTAAAGAAAAATTTAATCTTAGGAAATGTGGCAAAACCTGGAGTAAGAAGATAAAGAATTTGAGTAAAAGCGACAGAATCAGTGATGTGCAGCTCTTGGAAATATTCCTCGCATCATCAACCATAACATTCTGCTCACCTTACAATACAAAAACTATATTAGGCCAGACTCACAATGCCTGTATATTCCAGGTTTGATAAACCATGTGTTGCATAAATCAATAGAACGTTGATATGATGAAAAAATAGTTTTTTGGTTTTAAAAATAAATTTTTCAGGGTTTAGAATTGCTAACTCCAAATATAATAGCAAGATGCGTGGAAACAGTAGGAAGGGGAGGAGTCATTCTATTTGTCCTCGAGGAACATCAATCATTCCATCAATTATGCCATCTACATTTGGTTTGACAT
Source organism: Helobdella robusta (assembly GCF_000326865.2). Lineage (NCBI taxonomy): Eukaryota > Metazoa > Annelida > Clitellata > Rhynchobdellida > Glossiphoniidae > Helobdella > Helobdella robusta. The sequence goes on along the minus strand of NW_008703617.1, from coordinate 194,370 downwards.
CTTAATATTTTAGTGTATTAATATATAGTTGTCTATATTAAATGAGAATGCTTTTTTATGTTTATAAAATGAAAGTTAACTTTTGTTACTAATTTGTCTTTTAATTTTTTTTAGGAGGTTCATGATAAATTTAGAACTCATTGGTTTCCTGATGTGAAGCCTAAGTTTATGACAAGGTTCTCTTTGACATGTTAAAACATTTCATACTTTAATTTAATTAAACTTAACACCTATCTATCTATAGTAAATTTCTTTTTATATTAAATAATTAACTTTATAAAAGTGGATTTAAATTTTAGTAAAATGCTTTTAGAATGAAGTGAAAAAAAATATTAAGAGGTACAGATTCATAATAATTTGTTTCATTCATTCATTTTTTAATTCAGATTCATTCAGTCGCTCACTCGTTGTTATAGTTCTTTCGCGGTTGACGACAAGTTCAACATCACTCATTTATTCAACAATGATCAATATTCATCGAAAATTCCTCCAGCCAATGGAGATTCAACGTTAGATGTACACAGCTGTACAATCTCATACATCTCCAATGAACTAGCCAATCACGGGGAGCTGTTAAATATCTCGAAACTGATTGGCTGTTGTGCCACAGTTGATCAAGTACACAGATTTATTAATTAAATTATCAACAAGTTTTATAGTTATAAAAATAGAAACATCGTCTAATTGTTAGGTCACAGTGGTATTGAAGTTTTTTGAGTTGCTAAAGGTATCAGCCAATGAAAGCGCCTCTCTTTTAAGCTTGGTTTCCGGCAGGGGTCGGGGCAAGTCGGCCTCTATTGGCCTGGGATTGGTTGTCGCCATTTTAAATGGGTCGGTTCGTTGGGGCTATTTTTAGAAATTGATATTCGTACAGTTATAACTTTATCTAAAAATTTATTTCAAAAGGTTGTCGAATATTTGCGTGACGTCGCCGGGTGTTGAGAACGTTCAAACGCTCTTCCATTTTGTCGGTGTTGGTTTGGAGAGTGTCGGTTATCAGGTGGCTTATTTTGTATAGATTGACTGGTTGATTGGTTGGTTGGTTGATGGATTGGTTGATGGATTGGTTGATTGATTGACTGACTGATTGATTGATTGGTTGTTTGATTGAATGTTTAATTGAATTCTCCATTTTAAATACGCCAAATAAATTATTTTCACTTGTTTTTGTGTTTTTTTCTTCGCAAATCGAAAGGAAGATAAAGACTACATCTTTATCAGAAGCTGCAGCAGTGACAACAGTTGTAACAGTAAATACAAAAGCAATAATGCCAATGATAGCTGTGGTGAATTGAGTAGAAATGCGACTACCATTGAAGGTCTATTGATCTTAAAACACCACAGACAAACAATTAAGGTGATCTTTATTATTTTTAATAAAATAAATTTAATAATTTGATTAATAATTATATTATTTAATAATTATAGATCATAATAATAATTATTAATGTAACGGTTCAGGTTATACTAAATAAAATTTTTTTTTTTTAAATTTTCAAAGTATCACACAGCTGACAAATTTGACCTCTTGACCTCGTGCGACCTTCTATGCATCGACGAATCGGCAGCCATTCCCCTAAATTGGGTCAGATCACTGATCCAGGTCAAGTTATGTGTCATGGCCTCAACTATTCAAGGGTCAGAGTCTGTCTGCGTGTGTAATTTTTCAAAATTGTATTTGATGTAAATGTGAAAATGAGTTTGTCATTGTTATAATTGCATTGATTCGTAATTGTTTTCCTCCAGTTATGAAGGCACGGGCAGATCTCTATCGTTGAAGCTGCTATCAGAGCTGCGAAGGTCTTCCAGGATGTGTCCGACAAATGACGTCATCTTGCCAATGAATTCCGGCAAAAAATTGAAAAAAAGATCACACGAACTAATAGAATCATTGCTTTCGTCGTCAAAAACATCTTCATCAGCGGCAGCTGCTGCTGCTGCTGCTGGTGTATCAACATCAGCAGCGTCATTACACGAAATAACGTTGAACCACTGTATTCGTTATTGCAATGAAGACCCTGTTGAAAATTGGATGAATGATCTTTTCTGTCTGTCAGTTCAAGAACCCCCGCACATCGCTGATTTCCCTAATTTGGACTCCTGTCAGCTGTTTAGGATCAATCTAAGTTCACTTTTCGCGGGGTCTTCAGCCGTCAGTAACAAAGTGCTGGATGATATTGTGGCTATTTATGTAGCATCTCATTATAAAGTTCGTTTAGTAGTTTCGTACCGTTTAGAACCTTTTTATTATTCACGCTGTTGCATTATAATATGTTAATTTATAGTAAAAAAATTGTAATTAATTTATAATTTATCATTCTCGTCGTCAGAATTCGCCTAATGACTTGCTGATGCTGGCTGATGCGCCTGCCCACAGACTGTTCTGTCTTCTCGGCCCCAACACATCAATAATAATAAATAATAATAATGATAACGATGATGGTGATGATGAGAAGAATAAGAATACAAATAAAAATGATGTTGATCAGTATGATGGGCTGCAGATCATATGCGTAATGCAGGTGAATCGATTGGTTGATTGGTTGATTGATCGTACGGGCGAAAAATTAATTGTTTGTTTCTTTGTTTGATGACTTTGTTATTTAATAATTATAATAATAACTATCATAATAATTAATATCAATTATTATTAATAATTATTGTTAATTATTTAGGTTGCCTACGAAGGGAATTTGTCTGTGGAAACGTTGAGAATGCAAAGCAATGATAATGGCGATTTGATTCCATGGCTTATGAATCAACAGGTTTTTCTCTATTATTATTATTATTATTAATTATTATTATTATTTATTATTATTACTATTAATTTTTATTATTATAAATATTTATTATTGTTATTATTATTGTTGAAGTTTCCAAGTAGAAGGTTAGCAGAGAAGAAAGGTATTCGTATTGTAAGGATCGCTACTCATACGTCCTATCAAAAAGTCGGTCACGATTTTAAAAACGCATATCAATATAATTATAATAATAATAATTATTATTATTATAAATTGTTATTATTATTATTATAAATTGTTATCATTGTTATTCTTATTCTTCAGATGGGATATGGGAAAAGAGCTATGCAGTTGTTGGAGAATTTTTACAGTAGAGTTACTCAGAGTGGCAAAGGTTGTGCCTTCGTTACTGATGATGGTGCTAATAAGGTCAATTATTATTATCATTATTATCATTATTATTAGTGTTCGTAATTTTATTATAATTATTATTTACAGGCTGTGATATTTGAATCAGTTGACGATATAGAAGTGGATGAATGCCTCGATTACATTGGGACTAGCTTTGGTGCAAGTTTGAATCTGATTAGGTTTTTTTTTGTGGATAAAACTTTTTGGTATTGTATTGTATGGTTTTCTATTGTATTGTGTTGTATTGTATTATATTGTATTTTATCTTATTGTATTATAATTGTATAGTATTGTGTTGTATTGTATTGTATTGTAATTGTAGGCCTGTAGAGTCCATCTGCTGAGGTGCAAATGATGTCGTTATTGTTATTGAGGATGTTGATGTTGTTGTTGATGTTTTTGCTGTTGATGTTGTCGTTGATGTTGTTGATGTTGTCGTTGATGTTGTTGTTGATGATGTTGTTGATGTTGATGTTGTTGTTGATGTTGTTGTTGATGTGATTTATAGATTAAAAGTGAATTCAGATTTTATACTAACTTTTTTTAGATTCTGGAAAAGCTTGCACATGCATCCAGTTTATATATCACAAGTTCCGGTAAAATAAAATTATAGTTTTAAATTATGATCGTAATTTTAATTATTATTATAATATAATAATTATTATTATTAATTTATTATTTTACAGAACCTAACAACTGGCGAACACTCTTGTATATTCATGAAAGAAATAAATAATAATAATATTAATAATAATGAAAGCAATAAGAAAAAGTCATTTGTATTCAAGATGTGGTTGGGTTCGTTCATTGGTTGATTGAGAGTGATTGAATGATTGAATGTGTGAATGAGTGAATGGAATGAATAAATTGATGATTGAAGGAAGGATCCGTTAATAAATAATTGAACGAACGAATGAATGATTGATTTATAGATTTTTCAATTTCACAGATTTCAGACTTCGATTTCTAAGGCTTCTGCCCTACGACTTCAAACACATGAATACGCTCAGTGCTTTAGAGTTATTAACATGCACTCAAACCAAAGGTACATACGTGTGTATGTGCGTGTGTGTGTGTGTGTGCATGCATGTGTGTGTGTACGTATACCGTTACATCATTAATTAGTTATCTCTATACCATGTAATAGTCTTCACGATTAACGAGTAATGTACATTCTCAAAGGCCTACAACGCAAACATGTACAGAAACAGCTGATAGGGTCAGGAGAAGACAGAGAAAGGTTGCTCCTATACATGGAAGATAGGGTAGAATTGAGGGCCGTAAAGGATGTGATGCATTCGATCGCCTGCGACTTTTTTAGCAATTACTATCGTATTTCTAGCAAAAATTACGATAACGGTGATGATTCGCCAGCATCATCTTTGTTATCATCGCTGAAGAAGGAAAAGCTAGTGAGTATATGTTGTTGATGATGTTGTTGTTGATGTTGTTGTTGATGATGTTGTTGTTGAAGTTGTTGCTGATGTTGTTGTTGATAATGTTGATGTTGATAATGTTGATGTTGATGTTGTTGCTGATGTTGTTTTTGTTTTATAATTTAAGAATATCGCCGGGTCGATTTTTTGCTCTCGATTTATTTGAAATACAAACCTGGACTTTGAAGTATAAGTTTGAAAAAATCAAAAAAAAGCTTTTCATAAAAAGAAGTACGTGTGATGAAATCCGTGAGGCCATCTTGTCTTTTATTATTATTATTGTTGTTATAATTATTATTATTATTTTTGTTTTCTATGACATCATCATAACCACCATTCTTTCAACAGATGACTTTAGTTGGATGTTCGCTGCAAGGCAAAGACATAAAAACCATGGCGCGGGAATTAAACGAATATGAAAAGCTGAAGATTAGCGTTAATAAATCGAAAAAACATATCAGAAACAAAGATACTATGAATTTAAAACAGAAGAACTATGAATACCATGTCGTGTTGGGAACACTGAATCAGGCGTTCAAGATTATTTCGAAAATTTATATGGAAAGTCACAACAATGATGATGACGATAAGAAGAAGAAGAAGAATGATGAGGAAGACGATGAAGCCAAAAAGAAAAAGAGAAAATTGAAATGAATAAATGCAACCTTATAAAATACAAAGTGATCACGATAAGAATGGTTATAATGATGAGAGTAACAGTGTTGATAATGATGATAATATTGCTGATGATGATACCCTTCAGGACATTTGCATTTTTCAATTATAGCACCGCAAATTACAGCCAATCATTTTATTTCCTGATAAATTATTGTTCTTTGTTTAATTATTTGTTAATTAATTTGTAAGTTTCGCCTGTTCAGATGTCTCAGTTGTTGCCGACGATGCTGTTAATGATGATGATGATGATGATGATGCTGTTCATGATAATGATGATGATGATGGGACTACATGACGTCACGATCACGCGTTTCCGTTAGTTCTGTATAAGATATCATTTGAATTTTTGCCCAGCAGTTTCCTCGCCTTCGCCGTTAAAGTTGACTTGAACTGAGTTGAGAGTGTCAAAGATTTTGTTATTAAAATATGAAGTAAGGTTGTCAGAAATACTATTTTGTTTGATTATAAGTGTTTACTAAATTATTATCATATATATTTGCGTGAAGTCATAAATTTTCATGATATTGTTATAGATTTACCGATTGTTCTTTATTGTTTGAGAAGAGCTCGTCCAGCGGCGACACCTGCTTTAAATCGATGTCGGGCGCAGATGGTTCGGCGTGGGAGAGTCTCGATCCGATCGAGGAGTTATTCTGCAGTGATGTGTTGCTCCCTGGAATGCACGGACCGCCAAAATCGACTGGTTTGTAAAGATCTTTTCGGTACATGTCCATCTCGTTTCTCAGTGTTAAAGTGTTGAGAACTTGCGTCGGATTGGTAGGTCTCTGTTGAGATTGTTTCGTCGTGTGGTTGATGTGAGCCGGTGCTTCTACGTGCTGGCTCGAATTGTCGGTGGGTTTTCTAAATTGCGAATAATAATTTCTATTGTCCTCGACGTCGTTGTCTCGGTTGTAAGGCTTGACCAGGTTGACTCTGGGTGCTTGTTCTACGGTGGTTGAGTTTTTTTTTTTTTTTTTTAAAGAGTTCCAGTCAGGTGCAACATTTGGTTCTTTTATCAATAATTTAAAAAAAATGAGAATTGACTGAGCATTGTAGGTAGTTGTACTGACGTTTATGGTTGGATGAGAGGGCAACACTGACGTCTTCCAGTGCGGTTGTAGACTCGGTACACTCGGTTATTTGTTGACTCAAAATATGCGGTCGGTAAGACCGAATATTATCGAGCGAGTCGTCGTGGTTGGGTTCGAACGCCGGGTTATCTCTGGCATGCGATGCTCGTTCGGGCTGGTTCCATTTTTTATTTGATCTTTCGTTCGCCATTTTGCCGTTCAGAGATTGAGCCGTTAAATTGACGATGACGTCATCTTTTTGGCGTCGGTGGAGGGGAACTGGGTCGCTCTGATCGCCATCGTAGTCGCTATCCGAATCGGATGTCGGAGCGTGCGGACCACCCTGGAATCCATTTGGTACAAGTTAGTAAATGAATCATTTCTCCAAAGTTGTTGGCAGTAAGTAACTTTGAAGTTATATTTCCTCATTACATTATTTTACAGTAATATATTTTATTATGAAAAATCGCTGGTTAAATAGTTGAAAAGTGAAACATTTCAAACCTCGTCTATTCTTTCCAGTGCAATAGATTTACCAGTAACAGCACCATTAGCAGCAGCAGTAGAAACGTCACCACAAACATCTTCTGTACTTCTATAGAGACCAGTGCTATTGTTATGCATCCAGAGCCTTTTTGAACTCTTTTGATCATGCGGTCCAGTAATGCTTCTAACGTAAATCTCACACTCTGATTTCGGAATATCTTTTTGGTCTTTGAGTTTTTTTCTGTGCAAGTATAAGCAGAGGAGGATGATGAATAGGATAATTCCTACTGCAAATAGTATTCCGCACGATACGCCTACTGCCAAGTAATCTGTAAAAGTTTTTTTTATTAGATCATCGTGTGTTGGTTCGTTGTCTTTGTATTAATTTTCAAACTTTTTCTATTCAAAGTGGTGCTACGTTGTAATTGTTGAAAAATTAGATGTGAAATTGTTGAATTTTGTGAAATTTTCCGATGAATTAATGGTTATTTTCAAAATAATTTTGAAATTTCAACTATTTACAGGGCGTATGTAACGTTACATTTCGTTAGGAAATCTTACGTGGAACTATTGGTCAGTTTGTACAACGGTCATTGTTGGCTGAATTTTTAAAAAATCTAAAATGAAATAGTGTATATTTTTAAGGGTAAATTAATCAGAAGGTGAAAAATTGCATTTACTCATTTGAGGAACGCTTGGCGTTGATGTTCCATTGTTGTATTTTTTAATATCTGTAATTATTGGCAGTAGATTTAATACTTATTTCAGTAAATTTAATTCAAATCTAACCAAACGTCCCGTTGATGAAAAGACCAGGTAGTGTGCTCGATAAGCTATTCTCCCAGGCTGTTTTGTCCTCCACCAGCGATGTATCATTTCCGAATACCGACAGAACCGATTCGATTTTAACGCTGCCTTGCGATAACCTGTAGTTCCTGTCGATTCCTTTGAATGTCTCCTTCAGCACTTCCTTACATGACGTCATCAACTTCAGGATGGGTGGAGTGTAGCATTAAATGAATATAATCAATCACACATACATATATACACACATACATATAGATATATATATAAACACACACACACATTTATGCACACAAACCCCGTCTTCAAATATGGCAAGAACTTTCACGTATTCGGTTGAATTTATTATAGACATTTCAGTGCGGTAATCGTGATGAATCTTGAAAGACAAGCTATAGTCATTTACTGTTCGCAAATGAATGAATGAGTGAGTGAATAATTGATTGAATGAATGATTCGATAAATGAGTTATTGAATGAATTATTGAATGAATGAATGAATTATTGAATGAGGGAATGAAAGTGAAAATGCTAAAAAATAAAACAAGAGCAACGATTGGGCGTGAATACATTTCACAGCAAAATAAATACACAATACAGAAATATCTAAAATTCATCCTACGACATATTTATTTATTTATTAACTATTATTATTATTATTATTCCTTATTACTTTTGTAATAATAATTATTATTAATTCATTTATTATTATTGTTTATAATAAAAAGACCATTGTAAAGCTGTCTGTCGCCTGTGAAGACGTTTAAAAAATATAGCCATTTATTAATTTTTATTTTGATAGTACTTACTACTACAGCTGCTACTACAGCTGCTGCTTCTACAGCTGCTGCTACTACTACTACAGCTGCTACTAAAGCTGCTGCTACTAATACAGCAGCTACTACTACTACTACAGCTTCTAATACTATTACGACTACTACTATATATAGTGTAATTAATTAAAGGTCTTTAAAATTTAGAAATAGACAGACCGATTGAAGCAGCTGTAGTAGTAAGTTGGATCGTACTAGGGATGGGTGTGGTTGGTGGTGGTGGGGACGACGATGACGTAGGCGTTAGTGGAAGTGTTGCTGATGGGGGTGGAGGTCCTATTGTGGTGAAAACTATTGTCGTCATCTTTGTTTCCGCCGAGATTGTTGTATTCATGCTAACCACCGTAGAACTCCCAGAAAAGGATGCTGCTGTAACTGTTTCCGATGTGTTAGTGCTGTTTGAGTCATCAACAGCGCAAACTTCGCAACGTTTTGTTTGCGTTGAACTTGATTGAGCGACCACCTCTGGAGATTTTGTTGTTGGTTGTGGTAAGGTTGGTGGCTTCCGTTAGTGCTGGTGTCGTTGACGTTGTCCGTGTTGATCTGCTTCTTGGTGTTGGCGGCAGTGGTGGTGGCGGTGGTGGCGGCGGCTGTGATGGTGGTGGCGGCGGCTGTGATGGTGGCGGCGGCGGTGGTGGCGGCGGCTGTGATGGTGGCGGCGGTTGTGTCGTTAATGTCGACATTAGTTGAGCTGTTGATGTAGACGGCGCTGATGTTGTTGTTGTAGTTGTACCGTGATGCTTTAGTAAATTTAAATTCGCGAGGGAGTCGTTATTAGTGTTGATTAAATTCATGGTTGTTGTGGTTGTGGTTGTTGTGGTTGTGTTGTCGCTGTGGTTAACATTTTCAGCTATCTTAACAACTATTTGAGACGGTAGTTTGCAATTCGTTAGCGACATGTTGGAAGCTAACACTAGAATACTTAATAGGACGTAAAATTTTCTGCTGTACTTCTGTCGAAACGATGTTATGGCTGTTACATGAGATGTGATTGTTGTTGAATGCTCTGCCCATCGAGGTTTCCTTCTTTCTGTCATCCGTAGCATTTTTCAACACTGATTTCTCTGTTAATTTCAGTTCCGGAGATTCAATCTGTAACAGTTGTCGTTGTTGATGTTTTATCAAGTGGTTTTGTTGATGTTGTTGATGTTGTTGCTGCTTTATCTTTTGTTGCTCACGATGTCGTTGATTTAGTTGATGGCGACGAAGTTTTCGCCGTGAGAACGTTTGATGAGAATTTCATGCTCATCGCTGGTGATAACTTTCTGTGTTTTATAACTTTTCCATGTATTCGATCGTAAAACCCTCACCAGAGTCTTCTTGCTTGCTGATATTTCTGTTGAAAAAAAATAACGCCAAACTTCAAATCTAGATTATAACGTGAAAAATTATAGAAAAATATTATTTATAATCTAATCACAGCTATAATTTATGAAGATTATTACATTTAATAAAAAAAATTTTAATAATAAAATATAATAAAATAATAAAAATATTGAATATTTATAATAATACTGACGGGTTGCTCTTCACGCTCAAATTTTGGCTTCTCAAAATTTCAGCCCTATCCTTAAGTGTGTTTCTAAATTGCGTCATATAAACATATATATATATATATATATATATATATATATTGTGTACATACATGGGTATATATATATATATATATATATATATATATTTATATAAAAGAGAGGAAAGAAGAAATAAAGAGAAAAATGGGTGGATAATCTGTATCAGTATACTTACCTTTATTAATGACTCTTTCTCTCTCTCTTTCTCTCTTTCTCTTTCTCTCTCTCTCTATATATATATATATATATATATATATATATATATATATATATATATATCTATATATATATATATATAATAGGGACATATATATATATATATATATATATATATATATATATATATGGAATATAACATATATTCTATATATATATATGTATAATACAGGTAAGTGACGACTAGTGTATGCAAAGCATAGCAATCAGGCACCTGCCAATATACAATACACAGTGCGTAGTAAATGAAGCGCCTGATGAATCATATACGCGTGTATGCCTGCTTGTGTGTTTAATGTTATTGTCACTCAGTTAAGATCTTCTCTTGGATGGGAGAGAGAGAAAGTGAAAAAATGAGAGTGAATATGATTATTTGAAGGAGGATGATGAGGTTGAAATCAGAGGGGATGTTTGATTTGGATGATTTCGAGTGTGCGCCATATTATATGAAGTGACTGTTGATAGGTGCGTGTCATGTCATGTTCTTGTGTAAATTTTAATCGCAATTATAACATTGATTAGTATTATTTCTATTATTTGATGATTTGTTAGCTATTGATTGGCTCTGAGTCTGTTATTTATTGAGAATGAATGTGTTGAAATGAATTGTAAGCTGTTTCAGTTGAATGGTTGATTGATTTGTTCTCGGCTGGTTAAAAATCATATATTACCATGGTCGTCTAGTGGGTTATACATCTGCAGTGTTAGCAACGAGTGAATATTTCTCCTGTTGCTTGCTTGCTATGTTGATCTTCTCGGTCATGAATCCTCGTCTTCTTTGTCTTCCTCTCTTTCTCCTTTCTCTCGTATGATCTTTTTAAATAATCAATTCCATTTTCTAGTTGTCTGACCATAATAATTTAGTTTTTGTATTTTTTAGTAGCATTTTATTATTCCTGCTATTTGAGTACTTATAATACACCAAATTATTGTTTGCTCGTTGTTTTCTAGGGATTATGATATTTGATAGAAAGTGCACATTTTAATTTAAATAAATTAAACATAAAGTTATTAGATACATTGATATTTATTATATTTGTTAAAGATCACTGTATTGATATAGTTAATTCTACACCTGCAACTCTATGGTCATTTAAAACTTTGATGTAAAACTTATCTTACTTATTAAGAAAAAGTTTACTTTTAAATTTAACGCAAAGTGAGCAAAAAAAATGTCAAAGCGTAAAAATCCTTTTAGAGAAGTTGACAGTGCAATTCAAGTTAAAATGTGCGTCAGTCAAAAATTTTTAGATGAAAAATCGGACGAAAAGATGCAAAAAGTTTACGGTTGGTTACTAACTAAACAAACTTCTGTCTCCTGTACTACATCCATCCTCACCTTAGAGCTCTTAGCAGCCCTTAGTTAAGCCTGCTTAAGGCTTAACTAAGGCTTTTTTTAAGGCTTTTTTAAGCCTTAAGCTTACCTCTACGCTTACCTTCAAACCTAACTTTTTCTAGCTTTCTTTTTGCCAGTTTCTAAATAAAATGTCAATAAATTAATTTCTATTCAATTAATAAATGTTTTAAAACTTGAAAGTTTTATCATCCTAAAGACCTAAACCTTGACCTAAATCCTAAAGTCTTGGCTAAACTTACTACTTGCTCAGTTTAGTTAGCTGGTCCTCTATTTAAATTTCTTATGTTTATTTAATTTTTTCGGTTTTTCCTTCTTTTTTGTGTCCTCATAATTAAAAATTTTGATTTAGTATTTATTTGTTACCATTGCTGTTATTTTTATCAAAGTTTTCAATTAAATTTTTTATATGAATAGAGAAAACCAAGCAGTTGCTCTTTGCTGGTTCTAAGAATGCTTTCACCCTCACTACAACGACTAATAATGATGAAAACACGATGGAGTTTGCTGAAGGCATGCAGGAAAATTTAAATGAAAGCAGTTTGACTAATAAACAAACAGACAGTCATACAAAAGATATTTCAAATAGTACATGCTTCAGACAGTTGACTTTCTCTTCTAATGGCCAGTTGAGTGTTGGCCAGGCAATATGGTCAGAAAGAAACGGTGACAAGATCTTAAATGTTTAAATTCAATTTTTTTCTAACTCAAATTTTCAATTTGTTATACAATCATTTCTCATTAACATTTCAAAAGCTAACATCACCAATTAAACATTAACAATAAATGAACATGTCATTCAGATGACGGTCGTATTTGTCTTTCCTGCCAACAAAATCTTCCAAAAAATGGTCCAAGTTACGAATGTTCACACTGTTCTTGGTGCTGCATTCCTCTCTGCTCTCATTGTACTAGGAGCTGTGTACTGTGTGATGACGTCTTCTGCTACTTATGTGCACATTTAGAGTTGGCTCTCTATCTTTATTAATTTGCCTCAATATTTGTCTAATTTTCTCAAATGAAACAACATTTAAGTTATTTTTATCGAGGTAAGTTACACAAAAAGCAATGTAAAATTATTCCAAAGATCATAACTTTTGAAAGTTTTGTGGTGAACGGTTGATACAGAAATTATTAACAACAAAACTCTTTCACAATCTATTTACTAGAAATCATAAAATTTATAAAAAAATAATTATCTTATTTTCTATTAGAAGTAAAAATCACAGTGTTAATTTCATATTTACACCGTTCATCCCTTTTTTCATTCAACAGTTATTCAGGTGCCAATGAGTTAGCGTACTGCCTGCAATGTAAGAGTTCAACACGTCGCTAACATTCAACATTATGTACAGCTGTTTGTTGATTCACCCTCTTCTTTAAATTATCTTCATTTTATTCTTTCAATTTTTTGAGTTGTGATTTTGTCTTAGCAATCTTCACTTGTCCACCCATCCCTAGGCATTTGTTATTTTATCACCATGAAATACGTTATATTCTGTCAGTAATTTGTGGTGAAATTTTTGCTTTTAACAATCCCTTGTATGATCATTGAGTCATCGTCATCATCATCATCACCATCGAATCATCATCATCATCATCACCATCGAATCATCATCATCATCAACACCATCGAATCATCATCATCATCATCACCATCGAATCATCATCATCATCATCACCGTCGTTGAGTCATGATTCTCAAGATGTTTCATGTCTTATCTGGTTACTTTGTACAACACTGTTGAATAAATTGCTGTTTTTATTTTAGGTATTTCCTAATTTCGATCAAGTGTGAATGCAAATAGTTTCGTGTTTCGTGCAATTATCAGTTGCAGGTGGCGAATGCATATCTGAGTTCATGATGAACACACACGCACGCACGCAATCTACTCAATTTGTTTAATGTGTGTTGAATCATACGTCCAAAAAGCGTTTCTATTTTATAATATTTTCACATGTTACCATTCTATTTTCTTTAATTATTTGCGAAATCTTGATTTAAGTTCTTGAATTGTATATTGAAAATTAATAAAATATTAAAAAGATCTCACTGAATTTCAATTACTTCTGTCTGATTGAAGTAAAAAATATGTATATTATATATCTATATATATTATATTATGATGTGATTATTAATATTTGGATTAAAATTATGTAAAATCGTTATTATTCTTAATTTAATTTGACGTGATTTCTATATACGTGATCATGGTTTTTATTTCAAAAGCATTCTTCCTGTATGTGATTTGATGGTTTTTGTGTTTTTAAAAGCTTCTAAATCATTCTCATTTCAATAATAAGGAATGTTAGTAACAGTGCATAGTTTGGTTATTACATACACATATATATATACTTACGTAGATATTTTACAACGTCACATATTTTGCAATTTAAAGCGGGAAAGCATGGTCTTGAGTTATTTTGAATAGTATCGTTCAATTGTACAGTGACAGGTCCAATCAGAATGTTGCACTAGTGTTTGTTGACGGCAAATTAGTTTGGTTATTTTGTTGTAAATACTATATAGAGCATAAACCTGTAAGTAAAGATATCAACCATTTTCCGAGGTTCGTTTGTTTATTTTCGTTGACATTAATTTTACAATAATTAAATAAATTTTCTTCATTGATTCAGGTTTGCTCATTATTGTACTGCTTACTGTTTTTTTCAATTTACCATTATGATTATTTTTTGTGATAAGATTCAACACAAATACTCACACACACACTCACACACACATTACAATAAGTAACTAATAGTTAAGTTTGGGAGGCATAATTCAATCTTAGATAGGATATATACGATTAACATTAAGTAGCGGAACAGGTACTTCGGTAAGTTTCATCTCTTCCTTTTAGACTTTTTTGCATTTGCACTACACGCGCCGGCGTATTACACACAACACACACAAAGGCATACATAAATGCATACATTAGTAATTGAGCGTAATTTTACCTTCCTAAATTTCTTATTTACTAAGGTTGAGAGTATTTAATGTCTTAAGTAGCAAGGCCCAACCTTAAGAAAAGAGCTAAGGGCAATTAGCCAATTATTTATGATGTAATAATAATTGTAATCGTAATGTAAGGATAGGAACAATCTTGTAATGTAAATTAAACATCGTGTATCGATAGGTAAGTTAATTATTTGATGATTTTCAGATGGTGGTCTCGCTTGTGATTGCCGGTGCACTTCAGATAGTGGCCGGTCCAACTAAAAGTAAGTATTCATCTGCGTTGTCATAGAAATAAGGCGTTGTAAAAGTAGAAATAAGGTGCCTTAGTGTAAATGTAAATTTGAATAATAAATAGACCATCAAAGCCATGAAATAATGAATAAAATTTCAAAAATTTTGAATAAATTTAAAAAATTAACAACAGAAATATAACAATTTAACAATTTTTAATGCAAAACAAATTTTTATTAAAAAATAAATTTTAGTTTTCATAGTTTTTGACACTTTTTCAAAAAAAAAATTTCAATGCATTTTACGGTAGATAGCAAAGTCGTAAAAATTGCTTTTTTCAGTAATTTATTCGCTAAGTTGTCTGTGCACACAGTATCTAAAAGTGACGTTCGCCGTGATACTGTAGTTTTATATATTAATGCCGATTTTGACATGAATTCCCTGATTTCTTTGCCAATTTTCCTAACATAAATATTTTTATTCAATTTGATTTTTTGCAAATGCAGCCTATTGTTGTATTGTATAAAAAATTTTGACCACAATTTTTCTGCTTATGTTATGACTCATAACATAAGCAGAAAAATTATGAGTTATGCCATTGAACTTTTACTAGAATTAAATTAAAAGTTAGTGTTAAACAGAAAATAATACTTTTTCTAAATATAAACTAAAAAAAGTTATAGTTTTAAACCGATAAAAGTCAATTAATAAAAAAACGATTTTTTAAATTTTAATGTCACATTTTATAAACATAGCATATATATTATATATTGTTTTCCTAATTTGTGATACAATAACAATTTGTGAAAATAATCTCAATAAATAGTAAAATTACAATGTTAATGAATTAGTATTAATTGTTAGATAGATAAGTTAAATTTTTTATTGTAACATTTGGAGAAATTTATGAATAATTCATATTCTTAACTTTAATTATTGCAGGCATAGCATTACCAATCCCAGATATGAGTTGACAAAATAATGAATGTCAAGCCAAGCTCTCCTCATATTTCATTTTCTCCATCTATTAGAATGGTAATAAAGTTTTTAAACATTGTGAAAAAAACATTGTTTTTAAATTTAAATGATAATACTCTATGTTTATTTATACTTCAAGGTAAAAGTAAAATATTTCTTGACAGCCTGAAACATGAAGTTTATTCCAAATGTAAGTGTTTTAGCATTACTGAAAGTTTCTGACTCATATCGATTCTCATTGTTGATATTGAATGTTGCTTTGTTTTATCTTAATTTTTATCTTCTTTATAAAAATCCAGAATCACCAACTTTACCTTCCAGCTAGCCAAACAATGACCAATTGGTGTTACTTCATTACAAAGTTGGACTAAGAAATCAACCTGGTGCATGAAGAAAGTTGACTTGTCAATTTTTGAAATGCATGCTGCCTCAAATTTTCAATCTATAATCATTGCATAAATATTGTATTGAATAAGAGAATCAATATCTTAACGACACTAAAACCTTCCTTGTGATCATAATTCATTTCAAATTTTATTTCCTATATTAATTTATAATAATCTTTGAAGCTGCGAATTTGATAAAAATAAAGATTTTACACAAAACTGGCTAACTCACCTCTGTTTGTTGCTTTTACAGAGTGAAAATTAAAAAAATCAGAAAAAAATTTTTTTTCTCACGAACATTTATAAACTAATCAACGATTAACGACCAACAAAAGGACATTAAATATTGTTCCACTGCAATCGTAACATTAACGGTAACGACATTGATAAAAATTAAGAGGAAACCAATGAAAGCCTACAATGAAATTCATTAATTCTCGCTTCAAATAAAATGGACAACACAAAAGACTTCGCCATAATTTTGTAGACAGAAAACACTGCACATAAAGTGATGCACGCAAACATACACTCTCGAATGTGCACACATGCATACATATAAACATGTTTCCCCCTCAATGTTTTTTAACGGAAACCAATGACTCCTGCTTCTAAAAGTTTCTCAATCTTCTTGGCTATTTCTGGGTTCTTCAAATGTCTTGAAAAAAAGAAGATTAGGCAAACTATTAGTAATATTGCTTCTTTATAAGGGTAAAAAGATAGAGAAAAAGTAATTGAAATTGCGTAAACATGAAAATCTGAACAAATTATACAAGCCAATAACAAACAAACAAAAACATACTCCTGCAAAGCCTTAGGATCTTTATTCATTTGTTGTAATATGAGCTGCATGGCTGGGTCTCCTAATATTTGCTGCACTTCTGGGTCCTGCATGGCTCTCTTGCGTATTGCTTCTGGATTGTTACCACTCTCTTTCAAACAACTTGAAAAAAAATTAATTTATACAATCAACCATCCTGAAATGTACAGCCATGTAATAAAGGTTATTTGGCAAAACTACTAGAAATATTTCAGGTGCTTAACTGAATTTCAATTAAATATATAAATGTAAACCTTTTGTAGCCTTCCAAAGCTTCTTGACAATTTGGTTCGATATCAAGAGCCTTCTGATAGGCATCAAGTGCCTTGTCAGTGTCCTTCATAGCCAAGTAACACGCTCCCTTCCTTAAATGACCTTTCACTGGGTTCAGATTAAAGTTTATTTTAATATTGAGCTATGTAAATGACAAAACATTTTCTATGCTAATCAATATTTTTTATCAACTAACCAAAAGTGGGCTCCAATCTAATGCACTCATCACAATCTCTTATGGCCATACCAAACTCCAGCAGCTTCATGTAGCAAGCAGCTCTGTTTGATAGTAGTTTGACAGTCATTGAAATTAACAATCCTTCACTTACATTTCCTTATAAACAACATGGATGTACATTAAATTAATCAAAATTGTGTTTGTATAAAATAACATGTAAACACCTGTTACTGTAGAGTTTAGCATCAGATGGATTTCTTTTGATTGCCTCGGTGTAGTGAGTCATCGCCGAAGGGTAGTCACCTGGGTTAATTTTAAATCACGTTGACAATTAGCCAAACAACCAAAAGAACACAACACTAATGATGAACATTTTAATTCAAATTATGACAATTCAACACACCTTTGGTAAAAAAATCATTGCCCTTTTGCTTCATAGCCAGTGAAAGCTCAGGATTGATGTAGGCCAGACGCTCCTGCTCTTTAATCGTTTTTTCAACCTGAAACAAATTTCAAAATAAAAATAGGAACACAAACTAAAAAATCTTTTTAGAAAAAACTAAAAAAGTTTTATAACCTCCTGTGCCTTCTTGATGACCTCAGGATCTCGATGCTCTGATAAGGATTTGTTGTAGTAGACAAGTGCGCTCTTAAGATCATTCTTCTTTTGGTACGCATTACCCTGCCTTGCTAATGCTCTGGATTAATAAAATAAATCATAAATCTATTTAAAAACATTATAAAGAGTAATCTATATTAAATTTTGTAATGAAAATGCAGAAAACAATTTTTCATTTGATGGTTTCACATTCATCAACACAAATGAAACAACCAAACAGAAAAAAATTATTTAAGAAATAACTTGGCAATGAGTTTGAAGTCAGCTCTGTGTTCCCTGCCTTTTTCAACTGCCTCTTCACATGTTTTAATGCACTTGTCGTAATCTTTCATCTCAAAGTAAACAGCTGTTATTGTTTTTTGAAGCAATTTTAAATCAACATAAGAGTTCAAGCTTGACACACCTTACTTCCAAAAAATTTGAATAACTTTACGCATTTATAACAAAAATAAGTTTAATTATACGCAAATAATTGTAAAACATTGTCAAAAATAAAATAAAAACTGAAGCAAGAAAAATAAGTAGAGAGGCATGTAGACCTGCTTCATTATTTTTATAAATGATGTTGTTTGGCTCAAGTTCAAATGCCTTCTTATAATGCTGCAGTGCTGCCTCAAAGTCTCTCTTCTTGTAAGCTGCATTGCCTAGCTCTTTCTCTTTCAGTGCCTGGAATAAATGTATCATTTTATGTAGATGCTATAGTAAATTGCAATAACTCAAATGGCATGATTGTATTTCAGAGTAATAAATGGCAGAGCTAGAATCAAAAATTAACTGAAAATAACAAAAGATGACACTGTAAAAAAAACATGCATGCTCTTGAAATGAAAATACATTTATCGTTAATTACTTCTTTGTTAACATCAAGACAATCTCCTGATGATTTAGATGCACTTTTACTCTCACTTTTTGACTTTTCCCCATCTGCCTTTTTATTTTTTATTTTTTCTTCTTCATCCTTCATTTCAACATCATTGTTGCCAGCATCGCTATCTTCATCATCATCATCATCATCATTGTTATTGTTGGTGCTATTGTTTTTGTCTTTTTTCATTTTATTTTTCAATTCATCTCCATTGAAAACATCAAAACTCAGACCAAGAAGAGCACCAAATGTTGTCATAATTCGTGGATCAGATAGGAAATTTCTATTTTTTTTCAAATAAAAAACCATTGTTAAGCAAAAATAAATTTTTCCCTAATTTGTCTTTTGAAAAAAATTGAGTAAGAAATAATGAAAGCCACTAAACGATATATTCTTGGGGTCTTTTTGTAAAGCTTGAATAATGAATCGATAAGAAGGATCTTTTAAAAATTCTCTTGTTTTGGGATTTGCTTCTAGTTTTTGCCACAAGTTAGGATCAGTAAAAGGATTACCAAATGTGTTTTTTGGATCTTCACCAGATCCTTCTGTCAAATCAAATTTCAACAAGAATTTCAGCTATCCATTTAAAATTGAAATACAAAAAAACACAAAAGGTCTAATTCTATTATAATACCTTGCTCAGACTTAATATCCTCAATAGCTTGTTTCACTTGTTGGTTATTTGGGTCTAACTTAAGCGCTTCGTCATAAGCCTTCAAGGCATCTTCAAATCGTTTTAATCCTGCATAAGCAGCTCCTTTTCTAGAATAGCCCTATATATTAGTGAATTTCAAATGATTTTTTTTTTAAAGATGAACAAAACTTTGAAAATCTTGAACTGAACATAGGTAGATCAACATCAAAATCAAACACTAAATACTCTGTCACTTTGCAAATTTAACCTTCGACCAGCCAGGTTTAATTCTTATGGCTTCTTCTGCATCAAACAGTGCTTCATTGTACCTACCAGCTTTGCAATAAGCGGCTGAGCGATTGCTGAATAGTATCTCGTTGACTTTTGCAAAATTTATTGCCTCTGTGTAGAATTTTATGGCTTCATCAGTGTTACCTTTCGATAAGGCTTCATTGCCTTTCTTTTTAAGATCTTCAATCTTTAGATGATTTAAAAAATCAAACAAAAAATTATTTTTTCATAGACATAAATTTCACGCAGATACTGAGATTAAAAAAAAAGTTAAATGAAAAAAAGGACAAAGACCAAGAATCTTGATTTGAAAACCAACGCGAGCCCAAACTCGCCAGAGCATGCATGTCGTCGTTAGGGCGAAATATTTTGCGTGAATAAGTCTAAAAAAAGAACAAAACTTACTTCATTGGCCATTTTACTTCTGGAAAATAACCTTTAGAGAATGATGAAACGAAACCAGAAACGCAAATAAAATGAGAATTATCTAGATCACTAAGCAGTTTTTATTCTAGAACATCGCTCACTTATAAGAAAAAACATGTAGCGCACAACGCGTGAAAGTATTTTTTTGAGACGAAAAACTTAAAACCCACATTCGACAGCAACGCGACATAAATTTGTTTTTCCAAACAAGAAAAATATTAAGTCACCATCAATACACGAGGCGTTAATATTACACATCAGCCGGCACCAAGTTACACACGGCAACAACTTTTCACACCACACGCCAGTCAGCACAAATCAAAATTAAATTTGTAATTAGAGACATCATCATCATCATCATCATGTTGACCGATATGCTGAGAATCTGACCCATCATAAATAGGATTGCTCATGACAGAAGTGAACTCGGTCTGACTTGCATCACCAAAAAACATTTCATCAACTTCTGATAGCGACTCACAGCTTAATATTATCACATCTTCATCTCTTTTTTTCATATCTTCGTCCTGAAACGAATTTATTTGTGATGCATATCAAAATATATTTTTCAATAAGACAAATACGAAATACAATAAATTTTTAATAACAAAATTACTTGCATAACTATTATTTGATTTTATGTTGCATTTCAAAAAGTCACATTTATCATTCTCTAAAGTTTCTCTGCCAGACAAGCAAAAAGGATCTACAACAATTTTCAAAAACTTTTCAGGAATTGTATCAGAAAGTCCAAAATGATCAACTTTATTATTTTCATTGATGTCACTGCTATCATCATAACTGTTGCCATTATCATTGTTGTCATCATTCTTGTTGTTTTTGTAAATGTAATTATTGTCTTGTTCTTTATTCTCAGGATTGCCTTTACCTGGCAATTGATCATCATTGTTTATCAACAAAAAAGATATCTTCACGAAAATTAAAACATATTTATCAACATAAAGTAATATGTTTTAGTTAAAAATTTGATAAATAATAAATGGATGAAAGAAAAATAAAGCATTCTTGCTTTCACTAGAGATCAAGTCAATAATTTCAACAGCATCACCATCTCTTTGATGAATGCCCACCCCCACATCTTTACCAGTATTATTATTTTTTAATTTTTTCAACTTGATGATGGTTTTAATAACATGGTTTGCATTGTATTTATTAATTTTACTTTTAATTGCTAGGAAAGTGTTCTCAACTCTGAAATTTTTAGAAATTTTATTTTCTTGATTGAGCCTCTCAGGTGAAACACTCACATGGTGTGAAGTTTTAATTATAACATTCTTTATCACTTTTTCAACTTTCATTTTACTGGACAGCTTTTATAAAATAATTTAAATTACACAAAGTTTATTAAAATTATTATCAAACTATTTAAACTAGCCTTTGAATCTTGTCTTATTCTGCCTGGAAACAAAAATTAAAATGTATTTAAGGCTTAAATTTTAAGGCTTAGCTTAAATTTTAAGCAAGATGTCACAATGAAAAAATAGAAATCAATTCAGTTATAAAACAAACCATTTCTAGGATCAATAAAATTTGACAAGAAGTAATTTTTATGATAATTCATGACACTGAGTTCAGAACATAATTTCTTTACATGGCTCTCCAGGTGACAAATATAATCAATCAGTAGATGCATCTTGACCTCCTTCAATTAATTAAATTAAATTAATTAATACTTATTTGTAGACATAATGTTATTTAAATTTAATAATCAAACAAGCAATAAATAGCTTTCTGAGTGCAAAAATTAACTGACCTTTGTTTTGATGAATGCATAGGAATTATAGCCAGGCACAACACTGGCAAGATAATTAATCATAGCATTCAGTCCTTGGTGTCTGAACCTAATTTGTGCAAATTTTGAACTGTTAATTAGGAAGAAAACGAAGTAAAAAAACGAACAATAATGATTAAAACAGTGCGATATTACCGTTCTTTTGCTCGATGTTTTTCCATTGAATAAATCGTATCTCTACGACGCTCCCAGCGGAATTTTGCCGGACATGACTGACCAGTTGACTCACTAAGACGCAAGATCGTACGGCTTTTAGGAGTGAAGGAATCCATAACCAAAAAAAAGAAACACTTCAAACAATATATATCCTTGCTAAATCTATTTTAAAAACCTAAAAAGTAACAAATTAAATTGGAAAAAACGAAAGTGGAAAATGTCGTCTGCGGCAAAGAAGTAAAATATTTTGTGCACGTAAATGCGACGGATGTGCTACAGAATTATGATTCCCACTTTTCTTGCACTATCTCCATAATATTTTAATAATATCATATAATGTTTAATTAATTCTACGACGAATATATTCTAAATTATATATTTTCTCAACTAAAAAAGCAATATTCGATCAAATTTGAATAATCGGCTATAATTCGGAGATGCAAACGAACGCTGCATGTTCCTTCCAGCTCCCATCATCCCTGGAAAAATTTCAATTAAAATATTTTTTTTAGAATAAGCATTAAAAATATATTTTTTAAATAATTTCACCGACCGATGATAATAAAATACTAAATGGGGTTACTATAATTGTCTTTTATTTTTGTTAAATAATTTTTTCATGCTATTTTTAAATGACGGAATTTTCAGATTAAGGAAGTTTGAATGATTCATGATGGGGAATATAAATTATTAGTACATAGATATTAATTTATCGAGGGATGTGCACACATATATATTTAGTTAGGATGTCAAAATGTGTAATTATGTTTATTTAGTATTTTAGTTAAATAAATAGATGAGTGTGTCTGTGTGTACTGTACTGTCTGTGTACTTATTATTTCTGAAGTTTAATTTATTAATTAAATTTAATTAAGTGTTGGTGTTTTAATTTTAATCATTTCATTGTGTTCTCTCAAATTACGATTATTACATTACACTAATCCAAGTAATGCCAACACTAATTTACTAAATTTAGTCTATTTATTTTCAGCCAAGTGTATAAATTATAAAACAAGTTTTGTTGATTCCCTGCTGATATAAATAAAATTATCAGGTCAGATTGGGTGGAGATAAAAGATCCCCAAACGTCTCAGTTTGTTTATGTCAATCTGTCAAAAGGAGAATATCGAAGTTCTCTACCTCCTAATACCGCTTAGTGAGTAAAATTCTTCTGATTAAAATATTAAGTTAAATTTAACTGAGCTACTATGTTTTTTCACACATTTCATTAATATAATTGAGTATAAAATGAAATCATAAGTTAAATAAATAAATAAAATTGAAATGATTAAATTTTTTTTACAAAACTATTTAAATTTACATTTACCCATAATTTTAAAAACCAGTAAACCTTACCAACTTAACCAATGGTGGGAGCTGTATGACCCACTGTCTTGCTGCTACTACTACTACAGCACCTGCAGTCGATTTGTGGCCTGGAAGAGACCGAACACTAAAAACATCGTACCTCTTTATAAAGTTCAAGTATGTCTGCTTGATTTTGTGATCTTTCATTCATTCATTTATCATTTTTAAACTGTTTTTTCACTTTTTTTATTCATTTATTACTACTTTTAATAATATTATTTATTAAAATTATTTATAATTTGTACTCTTTTTTATTCGAATCAAAGAGGTTTATTGAGAATAAATCGCAAGAGTGGAAGCACTTGATGAGAGATATCAACACCCAGGTATTGTAGTTATTAATTGTTGTTATTATTATTATTAATTATAACGCTAGTTAGGTTTGTTCGTTTATTTATATTTTCAATTAATGACTATTTAATCTTCTTTGAAAAAGAGGTTCAAGAATAACAGTACGACAATGCCCAAATCTACCTTCTTAAGCAACAACAAAAAACTTGTCTTTGGCAGCAAAACCTTTGAGGACAACAACAAAAATGTGCAACTAATCTCCACATCAACTAGCAAGTACAACAACAACAACAGCAACAATTGTAAACAACAGCATAGCAACTACACTGGTCACAACCCAGCACAACATCTTCATCCGTGCAAGTCGACAATATCTCGCTCGTATGATCAAGTCAACGTGGATGAAGGAATGAATGATGATGGGTGGATGGATGGAAGGAATGAACAAAGATTACACAGTGAATCTGGGACCACTTATGCAGTTGCTGTAAGTTTTGATGTTGCCGAATGTGTATTAAAATTAATTTTTCATATCTACTTTCACTTTTAAACTTTTTTCTACCCAAAGACTTTAAATAAGCAAAGAGGCTACCAATACAAACAAGCCTCTGCCTTTCCTCGCACTAATCCACACTTAACTATCGCTCGATCGACCAGCTCCTTCAGAAACAGCGGCAACAACAAAGACTTTTCAGAAACCAATGATCGTAATGAACATTGCTCAGGGGGTGATAATGAAAGAAATTATATTTCTATGGGAAACATGGTTGAAGATAGCACTGGAAATAAAAATAATAAAGTTTCTACGGTGACTAGGAGAGAGAAAAATATATCTATGGTTAGATCAAAGGAGAGTGTTAATAGAGAAATTGACGAACGACCTGCTACTAAATCTATAGTAAGTTGTTGTTGGCGTCGTGAATTTTTCGTTGTTGGTTGAATCTATGTAAACAATTTTGACATTTCTATGTACAAATTGTGGTTTACAAGTTTTTATGTACCAATCTTACATACAAACCTTTAAAAAAACACAAACACAGTTCAGTTCTACAGCTAGTTTCTACCCTCGCAACAACATCAACAAAAACAATAAAGATGTTGTGTTGTTGTCAGTCAAACAACCGCATGACAAGCAGCAGCAACAACAACAGCAACAAAACAGTAGCAACATCAGGTGTGACGATGTTCTTGCTACTATATATCATGACGACAATGTCGTAAATAATGAAGGCTGCTATGCACCAACCTCAGCGAGCAACTACAACGTCAGCCTAAATAGCTCTAGCACTATCAACAACATTAACCACGAAACAATTGACAACATCAACAACAACTTCATCATTAACGATTTTAGCAATAGCATTAACAACAATGTTTACGATCGGGACAACACCAATGGCAGCAACAACCATGATCGAACTCTCACTCGAAAGACTGCAGCCACTAATTACTACTCGGTCGAAAGTAAACCATCGACGTCAGATGAACCCAGCACAGCAATGATGATGTCATCGTTGATGTCATGTGACTCGGAGGCCACCAATCAAGAAGAGGCTTTCAGTGTCGATCAGGCATCATTCTGTTCCGCCAATATTTATAGAGGTGATGAAGACGATGACGATGATGATGATGATGACGACGACGATGATGATGATGACGACGACGATGAGAATAAAAACGACATTGAGAATTTATAACACATGTAAATATTTCCTATCCTCTCATTTCCTGCTACTTTTCATGTCATACCTGACATCATCATCGTCGTCGTCGTCATCATTATCATCATCACCATTGTTATTATTACTATCATCAAGATCACCAACGTCAACATTATCGTTATCAACACTGCCATCATCATCGTCACCATCATCGCCTAATTCATCCAGCAGACGACAACAGTGATGACAACAGTGTCTTCATACCCTCATCAACGTCCTTACTGTCGTCCCCACCAACTCTCGGTGAACATGGCTGCAACAACAACAACAACAACAATAATAATAATAACAATAATAATAATAACAATAATAATAATTTTACTCAAGATATACTGAGGCACCCAAAGAATGCCATCTTAAAAGATGTTAATGTCTGTTTAATATTACCGTAATCGTTGTTTTCACGACGAAAGTTGTTTTTCAATTATTAACAATGCTATTAAAACACAAACCCACATGAATATACAGAGTACACCTCATACGCTTACATTCAGCATACATTAAAGCGTACACACGTCACACACATACATATGCACCAATTTGTCACAGACTCACCAACAGCAAGGCAAGGCTCACCACGGTTTTTGTTACTCGGAGACAGACCCAACGACTGCCCCATCTTTGAATTGGTCTGACGTGAATGGTGATGGTGGGGGCAGTGTCCCTGCTGGCCTGGCTACTTGCACGAACACTCAGCAAAGGTATAAATCGGCACCCCCGCTGAGGAACCCTGACATAATTGAATCTGTAGCTAAGGTGGGCTATAGAGTTGTGATGGGGTTTGTAATGTAGGAACATTTAGTTACTGCAAGAATGATCACATTCAACCAAGTGCATGCAACAATGTTTATTTCATCTCATTTTTGTTCCAGTTCTCATCATTCGTCTTCCCCGGCAAGATTCTCAATGATCACAAGAGGAGGTTTTTTGGCAAGCTATTATCTGCTGAGAACTTGCTGTCTTGGACTAAGGTGCTTACTTGCCATCGATATTTATAGTTCTTATGGCTACAAACACGTACACAAACAGACACTCAAACGCACACATACAAACACACGGACACAAAGACACGCATGTATAAACAAACCAGGAGAGTTTACGAAAGCCGATTCTGAGAACGTCGAACAAGCTGGTGAACAAGGAGGCTGGCGACGTCTTCAAGTGCATCCAACTGTACATGGGGGACAGGGTTCTGAAGAGGAGCCACTCCTTCGTGATGTCATCGTCCACGTCAGCATTCTCGCCATCATCATCATCGTCGTCGTACAATAATAATAAATTCAATAAGTATGTTGGCAGTGCTGGTGATGATAATCGCGACAACAACAACCGCAACAACAACCACAACAACAGCAGCAACGATGAAAAACTGTTATCATCACCGAGGAGGTTCAGATCGTATCAAGGTACTGACAACAACAAAAACAGCAGCGGCACGTTCGATGGCTCAACATCACCAACTAGATTTCTCAGCCTAAAAAATAAATTCACCTACAACAACGACAACAACATCAGTGATAATAAAACCAGCAGTAGCAATGTTAACAATGCAGCCAAGAGAAAGATAGACAACATGATGTTGATGGTCATTGTGAAAGGCTGGATGACGACGGACATGAGGGATGAGATCTACATCCAACTCTGCAAGCAAACGAACAACAATCCATGCGTGTTCGTTTCATCTGCTTGACGATCTTTCTTTCTTCTTTTAAATATTTTCTTGCCAGCCATGTTACTCATCTTGTTAACTCCGATCTTTTTTAACACATACACACACATATACCATCATTCACACTCACACACACATACACATACATACACACAAATTTTAGCAAACACTGGCGTACTCACAGAACACCCACACACACACCCACACACGCACACACAACACTTTTGTAGTGACAGTTTGCATAGAGGATTGGAACTGCTCTGCATCTGCCTGCCATTCTTCCCACCAACATTTCTCTCGCCATACCTCAAGCAGCGAATAACTGAAGCCGGGCAGATTTTGAAGAGCCTCGATCACCCTGAAGTAATTATAGAGATGGGGGTGTGGTTGTAGGGTTTTTCCTTAGTGGGGTTTTTTCACTTTATTTCACTTTATGGTTCATATTTCCTTCGACGTCAGTTTAAAATTATGCATAATTACACCTTCACTTACTTGCTAAATAGATTGCCAGTTGCTTGAAGCAGCTACCACGAAGATTCGAAACGGCCATGTATTCGGGGGCGAAGAGAGGTCTGTGCAAGCCGACCATCCTCGAGTTTGATGTCGCCAGGGTCAGTTTACTATAGTTCTTTTTTTGTACTTTTCTGAATTTATCTGATCGTTTGATCTGTGCTTTCTGCTTTGAGTCAGTTCATAAAGGCTGATGTTACTTTGGACTTATAAGAGTATGTTATTACGGATGGTTGCATTCATCTAATGAAATGAAACAACTTGCAGGACAGCATCTATGTAGCGCCACTGTTTGGAAGCTTGCTCGAGGAGGTCATGCAGGTTCAAAAGTCAAAGTTCCCGCAGAAAAGGTTGCCATGGATACTTACGTCACTGGCCGAGGCGGTCCTCAAGATGAATGGGACGAAGATGGAAGGAATATTTAGGTAGTTGGGGCGATGGGGATGATGATGAAGATGATGATGTTGGCAATGATGAAGTATCAACTGACCTTCACCTCCAACATTTCAGAATCCCTGGAGACATAGACGAGGTGAACAGATTGAAAGCTGAAATGTGTGAAAACTGGAAATTCCCGGAAGATGGCATCTACAGATTTGACGCCTCCGTGCCTGCCTCGCTGCTGAAGTTGTGGTTGAGGCAGCTTCACGAGCCACTCATTCCTTACGACGTCTATCCCAGGTGCTCGAAAGCTTCTGAGGACGTCAACGACGCCATCTGCATCGTCTCAAACGACAGCAACCTCCTACCCGATGATAACAAGTTAGTGCTGGCTTACGTCATCAGGTTCCTGCAAGTTTTTGCCGCTCCCAGCACGGTGGCCCACACCAAGATGGACGCCAACAATCTCGCCATGGTCATGGCACCAAACCTCTTGAGGTCAAAGGTCATCGATTCGAGAACAGTCCTTGACCAGGCCAAGAGGGAGATGAGCTTCGTTCGCCTGCTCATTCTCCACTGGGACACCAGTTTCATGGAGGATGTTGAGTGATGATGGTGATGAAGATGATGATGATGTTGTCGGGAGTGGTGGTAATGATGATGTTGTTGATGTTGATAATGATCTTTCCACTGGTTCATTGAAAGTTTTTTACATAATATTTATTACATTGCATAACATTGTATTGTATTGTATTGTAGAATAATTATTTTCTTAAGCTAACTTAACTAGGCATCAATTGTTCATGAGTTCACAGAGCAGATCTTTATAAAACATAATTTTAACTGGTTAAATAACAAAATTAATGATGAAAATTCATGATCAATGGTCGAATGAATGAATGAATGAATGAATGAATGAATGAATGAATGAATGAATGAACAGGGCTACTCATATTTATTGTTCGTTTTATAACTTTTTTACACTTGCATATCATGCTATTGCCATTTCACTGTGTTTTGCAATTAATATGTATGTGTCAATACTGTAAAAATGTTTAGAATTGATATATACGTCACACTTCTACATACATTCATTCGTACATTCACACACAAACATATACACACACACATACATTCACACAAACACATACATACATACGCTTGCTGGTTAACAGTTTTTTGCCTGAACTTTACTGCTTAATAATTGTGCTGAAGTATTTTTTGCATTTTCAATTTTCTGCTATTAAAGTTGTTAAAAGGAGTTTTTTTGAATTTTTAAACTTTTGTATAAAAAAAATGTTATTTTTTAACTGTTTTGATCCCATTTTGCTGACATTATACGTGTTTTTGTGTTTCTATACAAGTGTGTATTTATGTATGTGTGTATGCAAGTACGTGATTGTGCATTCATGTTTTGTTTTGTTTGTTACCCTTCATATATAATACGATTAGGTATTCGATAGTTTTGAATTTTTTATATTATTTGCTGTTAATGTAACTGTTTTTAATGTATTTATTACTGTAGTTTTGTGTGTGTTTGTAAGTGTGTGTGTGTGTGTGTGTGTGTGTGTGTGTGTGTGTGTGTGTGTGTGTGTGTGTGTGTGTGTGTGTGTGTGTGTGTGTGTGTGTGTGTGTGTGTAATCGTATTTGTGTTAGTGCTGTAGACGTGTATTCAAAAAGTGCTTTTCGTGGGAGTTCGTTCTTTCGACGCAAAAATACTATTAAAACCTTCATGAGATTGGTCGTTTGACTGAGTGATTGTATTGTTTATTCGTTCATTTATTCATGACTCTTTTCTTTGTTAATTGACTGATTGATTGATTGATTGATTGATTGATTGATTGATTGATTGATTGATTGATTGATTGATTGATTGATTGATTGATTGATTGATTGATTGATTGATTGATTGATTGATTGATTGATTGATTGATTGATTGATTGATTGATTGATTGATTGATTGATTGATTG
Organism: Helobdella robusta; assembly: GCF_000326865.2. Lineage (NCBI taxonomy): Eukaryota > Metazoa > Annelida > Clitellata > Rhynchobdellida > Glossiphoniidae > Helobdella > Helobdella robusta. The sequence continues at coordinate 164,230 of NW_008703617.1, read as the reverse complement.
ATTGATTGATTGACTGACTGATTGATTGACTGATTGATTGACTGATTGATTGACTGATTGATTGACTGATTGATTGACTGATTGATTGACTGATTGATTGACTGATTGACTGACTGATTGATTGATTGACTGATTGACTGAACGAATGAATCTTTCATTCATTCGTTGAACATTTTTTGAAGCATTTACTTACATAAAACTGCATTTCAATAGCACATGATGGTTTAAAAGCCTGTTTTTGTTCTTGTAGTTTTCTATTTTTTCAAACTTTTGTAATGAAAAAATTAACCTAGATCGCTCTTCTGAAGTTATTTCTAAATGTTTTTCTTGTATAATTTGTTGGCTTATTGTGTAATTTTATATTAAGGTACTATGATGTTAGGGATCGTTGGGTTTGTTATTAATAATTTGTCCAGTTGATATGTTTTATGTTTTATCTGAAAAATTTATTTGCGGTTTATCTTGTGGTACTACGCATACTATCAATGATGAATTTACACACACACACACAAGCACACACATACACACACAGGAACTCACACACACACACACATACACACATGTGTGTGCACTTATGCATAATTAGACAAAATAAAAATTGAAAATTCATGAATACCTTCTGACCGTCATCTTTGAACTTTACTTAATTAAGAATGCGGTGATAATAATAATAATGGTTATAATAATAATAATAATAATAATGAATAATAAGAATAATAATATTACTAATTGATATACCACAGTTTTATTTTTTATGATCGTTATTTCATTGCAAAGGTCTTCATTGTTACAAGCGGTCATTGAAATTACTGTCCAGTAAGCGAACTGAGAAACGCATTAATAATGCTAATTAAGATGATCGTAAACGGATTCAACATAGAAGTAGATTCATTTTATTGATTAACCCGTGACAAACTTTGACCTAATTGATTCCTTCGTCCCTATATATATATGAGATCTGGAGCAGTTGACGGTTTAAATCTTGGTTCTCAAAAAGTTAGGTATCTATTATTGAAAAATTATTCAACAGTTTAATTTGTTTTTGGCTGAATTAGTTACTAGTTTCCTGGGATTTATTCGATATGTCCAGCATGTCCAGTAAAGAAGCAAGAAAAATGAATGATGAAGAATGCAAGGCGGAGGTCGTATTTAGTGACAAGACAAATCTCCTGCCGGTAATAATGATTTTTCTACTTATTTTCATAATAATTTTATTGTAATTTTAACTTTTATTGCGATATAATTCAATTTTTTTTAAATCTTGTTAACTCTTATCGAATGATCTAACGAAGCGGCTCTAATATCTTGACATTTGTTTTAACTTGGTGTAGATCCACTGTGTGAAGTATTCGGCACCCCATCCGAGATTAACCTCAACGAACTTCGGGGGAAGCTCAACGTCACTCAACCTTTCCGCATCGGTTTCAGTCATGAAGCCAGAATCAGATGATGATATAATCGCTGAGCTGGAGATGGAATATCTAGCGGCGAAAGCATCTGAAGAAAAAACAGTAGAGTCGGTAGAGAAAAAGAAGAAAGTTGAGGTTAAGAAAACGTTTCAGAGTGAGGAAAAGAAAGAGGAGAAAAAGCGGTGTTCACTTGAGGCATATAAACCAACATGGGCAGAAACTTTTTTGGTGATCGGAGCGTTGTTTGCTCCGTTGAGTCGTGGTTTTTCTACTGGTTTTACATCTCCAAGTGTAACGAAATTTGTAAACGATAGAATTTTAAATGTGGCAAGTGGGGACGTATCGTTGTATGGCAGTTTGGTTAGTTTTGGTGGGATGGTTGGATGTTTAATTGCAGGACCAGCGATGGACAAGTGGGGAAGGAAGGATGTTTTATTTGGATGTGCAATTCCTCAAGCACTTGGCTGGCTGCTAATCGCAATATTCGGTGATTACTGGCTAGCCGTTATGACGAGTAGGTTCTTAACTGGCGTCGGCAGTGCGATGGTATTTTCAGCCTACGGAACCTATATTGCAGAGACAGTGGACAGGAGACGCCGTGGTATGATGTGTGCCGTCTGCGAGCTGTGTATATCTATGGGCACGACGGCAGCCTACTTCTTCGGAATCTACTTGAACAACAGATACCTGGCTTTGGTAGGGGCTGCATTGACCCTGCTTCTCATGATTGGAATGTTCTTCCAAAATGAAACTCCACGCTGGCTGGTTGGAAAGGGGTATTTGAAAGAGGCCTTTAGAGTTCTAGCATTGTTACGTGAAAGAGAATCTGAAGCTGATATCAACGGTGAAATAAATGAAATTGTTGCCAGGGTTTGTTTTAGTTTTTCTTTTAATTAAATTAATTGCTGTAATGTAATCGCAGTTATGCTAATTATATGTATTAAATTCGTGGAATTTTTTTATAAGTAAATTAATGAAACATTTTTTAATTTTAATTTCAGCACAATGAGGTTCAAAAATTCAACGAAAAAATTCGATTGGAATGTTTGGAAATTCAGCAGAAGAAAAAAGAGACAGAGCAAGAAAACGAGCTTCAGAAAAAACAAGAAGTGAAACAAAACGAGAAAAAGGAAGAAATAAAGCCTTCCCCATCGTCGTCGTCATTGTCATCACAATCATCTTTCTCCACAGTATCTCTGTCATCTGAATCTGAAATTGAAGTTGCCCCGAAGAGCAGAACGGACTCTTTCAAATCCTCAGCTCATTCAACAACGCCACTGAAACGGGCGACATCTACGAAGCAATGTAACATTTTCGTACACACCAGCATCCTTCTTAAAAAGTTGAAGCGTGTGCAGCGTCAACTCATCATCTGCCTGCCGATGATGTTTCTGCAAGGATTGTGCGGTCAGACAGCAGTCATCGCTTTCATGAAGTCCATCTTTAAGCTTTCAAACATGGAAGACAGATCGGCGGAGTACGCTTCAGTGTATGTCGGCTGTCTGAGGATCGTCACAACAGCCATTGCCAGTGTGAGTGTTGACAGATTGGGACGAAGGATGTTGCTGATGGTTGGAGGCGTGGGTCAGGCCGTAAGTTTGATTGCCATGGGATGCGCTTTCTACATCGCAAAAATGAACAGCAGTGCATCGTTGGCAGAAACTGGTTTGAACGTGACAAACTTTATGAACTCGTCATCTTTATTGAACGAGTCATCCTTAGCAGTAGCACCAATCATCGTCTTGAATCCCGTCTCGACCGGTCTACTCTTTGCTGGAATTTGTTGCTACCTGGCCTGCTACAGTTTTGGATGGGGCACCGTTCCATCCATCATATTATCAGAGATGTACCCTCAGACGATAAGAGCCGTGGCATCGAGTGCTTCGACATTCATCGGATTACTTGCCGGTTCACTGACGATATTATTTTTCCATCCTCTCGTCTCCGCTCTCGGCGAGTCGGGTACATTTTGTTTGTTTGCAGTCGATTGCATAGCTGGAGCTTTCTACGCCTACTTCATCGTTCCTGAAACGAAATCGAAGAGCCTGGAAAGTATCGAAGAATTGATTTCCGGCAGAATCGACGAACCGACAGATGCACCGGCCAAGGAACTGGCCGTCAAGTTTTGTTTCATCGGCGATACTGAAAGAGAGAGTGTAGAATTATTCGCATACAGCGATGCCAGGAAAAGGAGTTGCTACGAAACTCTAACATGACTTGTTGCTTCGACATTCTGAAACTTACATACATAACTGCCGTACACCTTTGTGCACTGCTTGTTTAATTCTTCTTTTTATATGTTTTCATCAGACTTTGCTTAATTTGCTGTAAATATTGACGCTGAACACACGTGGTGTATATTTATTATATATAAATGGTATGTTAATTATTAATTATGAAATTTGAAGCTATTTTGAAGTTATTTATTTACACGTGTGTGAAAAATATTAATTTCGTGTTTAAATAGTCAGAAACCTCACATAAGACACAACCATTACAATATACAGTATATTACAATAGAATCAATAAATTAATTCGAAAACCAAAAAGGATAAATTAAATAAGTAAATACAAAACGTTAATCAAAGAAAAAATTATTATGATTTTAAATTTGATTGGCTGATAACAGTATGCTTTATTTGACCGATGAAAAATTATTAAAATATAAATATTTGATATGAATGAACATATTTTAATCCCTTTTCTCTCTCTTTCTCTTTATCTATCTCTTTTAAAGAACACTCACTCTAGATTCAAAATACTGATACAATTGATTAGGCATACAAATAAAAATGCAAATATATACAATACATTTGTTAGAATAAAAATCGGAAATTACGTCATTGTTATTCAATCATCATCAACATAATGTCGTCGTCGTCGTCATCACTAGAAGTGTGGAAGGAATGAAACAGAAAGTATAAAACTAGCGAAACGCAGAAAAAAAATACAATTCCTTCCTTACAATTTCTTATCTTCAACTTAACTGGATAATACATGAAAACGAATACACGAATGAGTGAGTGAATAAATAGATGAATGAATGAATGAACGAACGAACGAACGAATAAATAATTACACTTCTAGGGCACACTTATTTACAAAAAAAATCCTTCAAAAAAGAAATAATTTCTGGAGTAACAATATTGACTTGATTTTAAATGGATGTTAAAAATACTAAATGAAAAATTAAAATACACAATGCAAAGTTAAATACAAAAATATTCGCCCATACGCACATAGCAGTACTTGAATATGCAACACAACTTTTCTTGGATGCAGTAACATAGAATACGTACCAGAAATATATCACACCTACAGAATGCAATCACAATATTTTTTTGATTTAAGGCAAAAAGCATTTAGAAATTCAAAATAAATTAAGTAAAAATTTATGAAATATACAAATTAACATAGTAATTTCTTGGTCATAGAGTTAATAAACTAAGTCACTATACAGAAAACTACAAAAAATAACGAAAGACTGCAAAAAATATCACAAAGCTGTCCTCTGTTGAAAAACAATGTCAATATTCTCCATAGAGCCAACATCATTTGATTGCATTCTACTTAAAAACGGTCTGGGGTACGGACTTGACTCAAAACTTCTGTGAAGCGCTATAACATTGGCCAGTGATTTATCTAGCTCGTAACTTCTTTGAAATGTTGAAATACTGCTTACCTGGTGTATTTGAAATGGCGTAGATAGAAGTTATATTTTTTTCATCAAACATAAAAACTTTTGTCATAAATTGGATTATATTTACTCATTAAATTTTCCTCCACAATTCATCCATCCATCTGATATTCTATCAGTCATCCATCAATCCACGCATATACTAACTAACTCACTAACTAACCCCGCTTCTTTCAACAGAGGATGACGACCGTCTGGAAGCATTATCAACATCATCGCTTAATAACAAGGATAAGTTCACTATTCCTTTATTATCGTCGTGGTTTTTACCATCCTCATTGTCGTTACCATTATTATTGTTACAAATATTTTTTTTGCTTTTGAAAGAACAGCCACAATCGAGATGATGATTGATACATGATATGAAGGGCCTATTTGTTGTTACTGGTGTCGTTGTGAATGTCGTCACTGATGTAAAGTTTGTTGTCGTCAATGTCCTTGGGGCTGTCAATGTTACGTTTTTGTTGTTGATACTTTTTTCACCAGTATTTAAACAATCATCTCTAACACTTCGTCTACATTCAGTCATGTTATTTCTGTCGCTGCTCTTAAAAGATGTCACATACTTAATAGTCTGACGTTTATTATCACCCTCATTATCATCATTATTATTAATTATGTCATCAGCTTTGACGTCATCTTCTTCTTTTAAACTGAGGCTCAAATCAAAGCCAGGATTGCTAAAACTTGTCAGGGCTTTTTGCAGTGAGTTAAAATTTTTAGTATTATTTAATAAAATATTAGATAAATAATATAATCAATTAATAATTAATCAATTAATTATTATTAATTAGTTATTGGTATTGTATCAAAATTTGGAAAAAAACAAATGAAAGCTATCACAATACATACATTTTGAGTCATCAATGTAAAACATTTCAGTCTTCTTTTTTAAGGATGAAGATGAAAATGGAAGTGTCTGAAAATAATATTCCACAAATAAAATATAAAAATAATATCTCATCAATATTTAATATAATTATTACAATATTATGAGTCATATTAATTTTGAAATCAAGTCTATGAGCCATATGATGGTCAAATTTCCTTTTGTAAAATTGTTCTAAAGATATGATTGATTACAATCAATTACAAAAATTATTATGTACTATAGAAATAATAATTGTCAAAAAATAATTAAAAATAATATTAATAATTATATTATTATTATTAATCAAACATCAAACCCGGGAAGAAGAAGGTAGCAGATGGGGGTACATATTAGAACCATTTGTTATGCATGCATCATTAAAATTTGTTGATGATGCCATTGAATCTTTTCTACCACTTATTTCCTGTCCTTCTTCTCTTTCTTCAAGCCCAGTTTCAACCGTCCCCCACTGTCGATCATCATTATCCTTCTTATTTGTCTTTTTCCTTTCATAATTTACCTTTGATACATCATCTATATTTGACATTTGTTATGAAATGTTTGAAAATTTGCTTAAAATATCACAAAAACTTACAGAATACAAACAAATTATTATCGATCAATTAATTAATTATAAAAAATGCAAGAATCATTCAATTCAAAGTTCAAACACTACTACATTACGACACTGCACCATATGTATGTATTCAATCATTTTCATCCTAACCTAAACGAAATCACACCACAACACAAATGACTCCAAACATGATATTGCAATAATACAATACATTTTTTTTCACAAATTTACATTTACACTTTTACAGACTTGGCTGGTACTTGCTGTGGCGTTTCCTTGGCGCGAAACAAACTTTGAAACAGCAGAGACAATCCAGTTTTCTGCTTTTAAGCAACTCGAATCATGAGATGACCAAAAATACGAAAAAAATAAAGAATTAAAAACTATGCTATTATTGAATTTGAACAGGGTTTGCTAGCTTTTTCTTGTAAAAGTTCACTTTTATCCAGGTGTCTTTAATGCTACCTACTTTAGAGATGAACCAGGTTCTTAAAAAATTTAACAGCGCGAACTTGTTTTCATTACATAGGCACTTATAACGCATTATTACGCCACGCGAAAGCCTTCTAAATAATCGAAGTTAAAATAACACAATACAAATTTTAACTCTGAATATAACACAAAAAGCATGCTAAGGATCATTTCTTCATTTATCATACAACCACATGAACTAAAAATGTAATGAAAATTAATAATAATGATGACAAGATAAGTATCAAATTAAATTCTCCGGTTCCTTTTAGCCTGGGGTACTTCACAAATGCTGTTGTTGTTGTTACCCGGGTTGCTCTGTCTTGTTCTTTTGCGACTGTCTGCTTTGGTCTTTGGATTAGTCTCAGTGGAATTACTAGTAGAAGACGGATTAGTTATGTTATTGATGGCTGTGGAGGTTATATCAACATTTGAGCTGTTAGATTCAACATCAAATTTTTTTGAATCGAGGTTGTGGGCATCTGCTAAGAAAGATGATGACAACGATGATGAGGATGAAGATGTCAGCAGACAAGACATTGTGGCACCCAGTCTTGGAAAGTCAAGATTTATAAGATCCTTCAAGTTGTTGTCAGATGTTGTTGGCAGCTCAAAGTCAACTTCTTTTGATAAAGTTGGTATCCTCTCTGAGTCATTCTGAAAGAAAACAAAAATTTGATTAGAAATATTACAACAAATTGCTCTGATCTTTTAAGTTTCTACTTAACCTTGAATCAGACTAAATATTTAAAAAAATGTATTTATTCATTGCTAATCAGATCAAAAAAACTTATTTTATTATTTAAATTAAAAATATTACCACCAGGGCATTAATATCATAGAGAGTTCCTAGATAGTCCCAGACGTCTTTGTTGGCCACTTTGGGATTATTTGTATTGTTTATTTTGTCATGAATGAAAAGCATCTGGAAGTGTCGATTAACACCTGTTTTGATATGATAAAAAAATTAAAATAATGTCAAATTGATTTATTTATCTATGAAAATGGTGGTGGTGGTGTGTGTGTGTGCAGTTCTAATCTTTCTTTCCTAACCGACGGGCTTGTGGTCCCTCATTGCGTGGAAGAGACTGACCTGCATGTCGACATTCCACACAGATCTCAACTTGTCCTGCTTCTCAAACTCACTTTCGTTCATTGAAACCATTTAATTATTTTTGCAAAATAAACGATTCCGAACTACACAAACTAGCTAAACCCTGCACGACAAAACAAAACAAGACATGCAAAATGACATGGATTGAGCTATTCGGCTTCCTTGAATTATTGGCTTATTGGCTTACTTATGAAATTGCATGTTGTTCAATATAATTCTACCAAGCGAGATCATTAATGACATACTCTGAATTACACGATGAGTATTGCATATACCATATACATGGATATCCATGACTATTTATTAACTCTGTTGATTTATTAAAAGCATTATATGCGCACAAGTTACCGCAACCATAGATTTCAAAGGACCCGGATGGCCTTTGCAGTGAGCCAACGTGTGATTTCTATGAGCACCAGGATGTAAAATATTTATTGAACATACTGATGATAGCTGTAAAAATAAAAATTTTAATTTGTTTACGCCGTTTATTTTATTAAAAAAACAATAAAAGCTCGAATAAGTAAAAACAATGTGACTATAGTTCAATCTCAGTAAGCCACTGTATTAACTTTTTCCTGGGCAAAATTGTAGTTAATTTGCTGTTTTGACATCAATGCATGTATTGTTAACGTGATTGAAATAATAAAATGTAATAGATTTATTTGTTGTTAATTTAGAATAATTTTCAAGCATTTTATATGAGTAACGCGTGACGTCACATTAAGCCTCTACTGATTTACTGATTGAAGTGTAGCACGTGCTTTGGATCTAAATGTACCACTGTATGCCAGCATAAAACCTTTTCAGAAGCTTCTCGAACAATTTAGAGAGATAATTCTATTAATCAAAAAGCCATCTCATATTTATTTAAATTGCAGTATAAAATTTTTATTTCGTTTTAATGAACAAAAAACGACAAATATTAATAAATTATTATGATTAAATTAATAGATCGGTATCAAATGTTTTTTCTTCTTTCAAATAATCTCCTCTTCAACTCGACGACCGGCAGTCTCCTTTCAATCTCAGGACTCGCCAGACCAGACCTGTTCTCAGTCAAGCGCCTGGAGAGGTAGGCCAGACCGTCTACTGGATTGGAGTAGTGAACCATCTTTGATACCGGGTAGCCCAGCGATCCTGGCGTTATTATCATTCATTTTACCGTTAATTTTCAATGTTTATTTTGTTACATGTTACATGATTATGAAATAATTTGTATTTCCAACGGTTGTTTCCCCGCTAACAAGCAAGCAACCTAGTGTATAAGAGATGAAATCCCTCGTTCCATAGAGTTGTGCGAATGAAACATCACCAACATCCATGTTGATCTCCTTCTCACGAAGCCTGCGGTTATTTCAAACATTCATTTCATCATAAACGAAGAGGAGTTATGTTAATTGAGAAATGTGACTGATCCACCGACCTGTTAAGAACGTCTGTGACGCTGTCTTCATTGTGAGTAGCAAATATGACCCTCATTCGACCTTCACCTTGACACTTGACCTGGTTTATTAAAAACTCGCTAACCCTCTGATACATGGAGGTGGTGGCAGCGTACGTCGGGTTCACCGGGTCGACTGTTTGCTTCTCCTTTGCCAGCCGGCGCTCCTGTTGTTGTGGGTTGTTTTTCGTGTTCTCAAATCAATTCAGCTCGTTTTTTCTTTCCCTAACACTAACCTCGTCAATGTAGGCCCCCCTTACAATTTTCCCGCCAAAACAGAAGCCATCTTGTTTCGCGAGAGTCACGTGATTCTCTATGACGTCACCAGTGCGCTTGTTTATAGAATTAATTAATTAATAAATAAATAATCTCTGTTGCGTTCTAAATGAAGGAGCCACCTTCAAGTAGCACTGGTAGGTGTTGAGTACAACAGGCGCGCACTCGTTGTACAATCTCTGGAAGTGTATGCACAGCATCTCTATGGCCGTTTGCAGGTAGGTTTGCTCGGCGTCGAAATTTAGCGAGAGATTGGTTTGTTGGGCTGTCTGTATGAGTGTGCGTATTTGTGTGTGTGTGTATTTGCGTGTGTGTGAGTGTTAATGTTATATTATTGTGGTGGTAAATAGCTCACCAAACAAAGCTTGTCCATCCTTCCGCGAAGTTTTTCAAAAAGATTCAAGTGAGCATCTTGCAGTTTTACGACATCTTCATTCTCTTTCGTCGGACTATGGTTTTCGTATCTCTCAGAGTGAATCATTTTATTCAGCTCCACATGGAAAATTAGGTCATTTTTTAAGCTTTCCTTACTTCTGTTTATTCATTCATTCATTCATTCATTCATTCATTCAGTTTTTACTGTTACAAAATTAACCTTGTATTCCATGTAGGATTTTTTGAAATGAAACTGTCGACGAGTTGGTTGTTGTGAAGTAGGAGTGCATTCTGCTGTTGGATGACGGAGCTCAGTAGCCTCTGTCAGTCAGAGGTGAGTTTTGTAGTTGCATGCTTGTGTTTCTCGTGGTCGTAATGATTGTGATAGTGATTGCCATGAAGATGAAGACGACGATGATGATGATGAAGAGCAAGCATACGATGATGGTATTTATTATAAGAAGGAAGTCGAAGCATATTGATAAACTCTAATGACAATGGCAATTATGAAGAGGAAGAATATGATGTTAATGGTGATGATAATGATGTTAATGATGATGATGATGATGTTAATGATGATGATGATGATGATAGTGATGATGAAACAAAAGAACGACTGACCAGCAGTGAGTGATCGACGAAGAACGTCACTTTGGTCGTAATGATAGGCCGCGTTTTCGTGAAAGCTGCCAATGAAACCAAAATAAACTCTAATAATTATATTATTTATTAATTATAGTTAATTATGTTATAATAATTATATAATTTCGTCCATTGATATGATGACGATGGTGGTGGTGATGATTACGAGTGCACTCACAATAGCACTTTGCAGCTATATGGAAACTCTTAAGTACGGAGTTGAAGTTATTCAAGTACCACTGCTCTTTTGCTGGTTCGTTAGATGCTCTGGTATGATGAAGATGATGAGGATGGTGTTCATTATTGTTTAGCAGCAGCAACAACAACATCATCAATAACAACATCGCCATCTTCACTAACCCATCGCCATCAACTGATCCATGCAACTCGGGTGCGGTATAGGCCAACATCGGGGAGATTCCTCTCTCGTTCAGTTTCCTGAGCCCCTCCAAAATTTTTCCTTCCTCCTCTCTTACCATGAACTGCCCAAAAAATGTCCACTCCATCAGAAGAGCAAATAATTTCTTGCCGAAAATGTTCCGTGTAAGTTTCAAGATCTGGTCGTAAGGTGTTTGTGAAATGTGGCTTATAATTGAGTGCAATGGCTGTTGCGAGTGTCTGGAGCGTCGTTGTCGTCACATTCGTCATGGTCACAATTATCGCGATCATCATCACCATCACAGCCATCATCATTATCATCATCATCGTTATCACGATCATCATCACCATCGTTGCAACCTTCGTTTGATTGTCAACGAGATAGTCAATGGAGCACAAGCCAAACACCAACATCGTCCTCAACAATTCAGAGTTTGATTTTCCGCGGTAGATGGCCTCCGTGTTCCGGAAGTTCGGCACTGGGTACTTCCGGTCAAGACTCTCATATTTAGAATCTTTGGTGAGTTTGTTGTTTTTGTCGTTGTTGATATTGTTTTTGTTGTAATCGGCGATAGTTGTAGAGCTTGTAAAGTTGATTGAGTTGCCTGCACTTGTTTTATTAATTATTCGTTGGAATGTTTTGTTATCTTTGGATAACAGAAAGCAGAAGTTAAAGTTGTTTTGGAATGATGACGTCACCAATAAACCTCGATGATGCAAATTATAATGAAATAAATTTTTTAAAAATGCTGTGGGGGCAGAAGTGATTGCTTTCATCTTTCTGGAATGATCGAAAAACTTGGAAAAAATCATTTACATTAAATCTTTCTCAATAATTACTACGGCAGTTATGATAAATTCCACAAAATTTCTTTCTTTGAAGCAGTTTCCATGACGGTACGAAGCAAAAAAAAGGGGGGCCGCAACTACGAACCCAACAATTAAACTGGATCGACTGAGTACCACCAACGTTACAGAAAACTTCCGGCCGTACCGTTAGCTCTTTTTATAAAGTTTAACAGAACCTCAAACAAAGTTAAACAAAGAGAAGTTGTAAATATATATATAAATAAATGTAAATATAACGAGCCAGTGTAAACAGACATCATCGCATCAAGTTGATCAGGTGACATCTTCTTTATAAATCAAACTTTCGTCAAGGGGCAGATCAATTCTTTCTCTCCCTCCCTCTCTCCCTCCCTCCCTCCCTCTCTCTCTCTCTTTGTCCCTCTCTCTCTCTCTCTCTCTCTCTCTCTGTCCCTCTCTCTCTCTCTTTCTATCTCTCTATCAAGACATTGGCAATGAAACAAAATCGATTTTCATACAACCCACACAAGCAGTTGAACAAATTAGAAATTAAATAAATATAGCATCGAGGAGATGAAACGAGGACAGGTCTGGCAATTGTAATGTAAAGTTCATCGTAAAATGTAACAGCAAGTACCGTAACAGCACCCTCCGCTTCAACATGTTCCGTATTTTTTTGAAGAAAACTTCTGTCAGTTTATAATTTTGTGTTTGTTAGTTTGGCTTTATAATTCAATCAAACGTCTATTAATTAATTAATTAATTAATCGTCGGTCAAGCGAATGTGAGAGCTCATTCAGCCAAAAAAATTATTTTCAATCCATCATACAAACTGCTTTCATTAAGATGCATAGATATACGTACACACACACACACATTCTCACACACACACATTCTCACACACACACACACATTCACACACACATACATGCAGCAATAGACAAATGTTTTATAAGTATAAACATCCAGTGTACTAGAGAAGCAAATGCTGTGTGAAGATTTTTTTGAATACTAATAAATGGTAATTAACAGTGATCATTAGCACCACATAGTAATATGCAGGAATATCTTTAATAATATGATACATGATAGTATGATACATGATATGATACATAATAACATGATACATAATATTATACATATTATCATGATACATAACTAACTTCGAAACTATAATTTTATTATTGCTAATTATGGTTGTGAGATGTTTATAACTAAATAAATAAACAATTGTTGTTTTATTGGCTAGATGAATAATAATTTATGTAAATAATTTTAGTTAATGTCAATAGGACGATGATGTCTTCTATGTTGTTGTTGTTGGTGGTGGTGGTGATGTTGATGTTGTTGATGCTTGGTCAATCGCTTGGAAGATACGAAAACATCAACAACAACAGCAACAAAAACATCAACAACAACAGCAACAAAAACATCAACAACAACATCAAACGTATTCAATGGCGAGTTGATGATGAGACACCTGCAGCGACTTCATCAGCAACAGCAACAACAACGTCACGTAGTAGTAAACTAAAAGAGTTTCTTCTTCTTCATCGTCAACAACAACAACGACAACATCGTCTTCAACAAAAGCGTTCTAACAAATCACATTTTCGGATCAACAACATCATAAACAACAACAACAATAATGAAATTTACAAATACAACAACAACAACGACAATCACAAAAGAAATGCTGGCGAAAAGATAAAAATTTTTAGTAGCATGTCAAAACGCCATTCCAACTTCAACAACAAAAACAATCACGTAAGCAGCAACAGCAACAACATAAAATATAATAATAATAACAACAATAATAATTATAGTAATAATAATTATAGTAATTATATTTATAATAATAATTTGAATGACGCTGATAACGATTATGATTTTAACAACTCTGATGCTGATAATGAAGTTGACGACGACGACAATGATGATGACTACATAGATAAAGTTGGTGATGATGATGATGACGAGAGAGATGAAGGCGGTTATGGTGATGATCCTCGCTATGGTTTGTCAAAATTCAACAGGAAAGCGTAAGTACGACTTTTGGCATTTCAATTATTATCACTACAAGTCATCATTTTCATCGTCGTCTTCATCTTCTTCATCGTCACCATTTTCTTCATCTTCATCATCTTTGTCATCTTCATCATCATCGTCATCTTGATCATCGTAACGTATGTGTAGATATACTAAACAGGCTATAACTCATAGAACCCTTCAACGTTAACTGGCGCTAAAACGTTTGCTTGGGCCTCTCGTAATAATAATAAAAACAACAATAGCAGCGAAATATAAACTTTAGAGATTTCGTACAAACATTTATATGTATGTATGCATGAATGAATGTCTGTCTGTCTGTCTGTCTGTCCGTCTGTATGTAATCAACAACAACTATACAGAACACATTTCTTGAAAATTTGGAATCCGAATTGCGCTAGGCACTGGAGATTATGTCTTGCTGCTAGGAGAAAGAAGTTTGTACACACATACACACACACAGACACACACACACACAGACACACACACAAACTTACAGAGTGTACGAATACAACGTACTGACGTCGAAAAGCAATTGCTGTGGGGACTGGATTGATCGGAAGGCGTTGGGCCGTATTCTTTGCCCTCTCCCTGGTTGGTTTCGATGTTGCTGTTGTTGTTGCTGCTGATGTTGTTGTTGTTGATGCTACTATTACTATGATCAAAGTTGAGATATTTTTCAACATCATCTTTCGGTTTTCCTACTGTTTCGGTATTAAAAGTAGTAGTATCATCACCATCGTTATCATCATCATTGTTATCATCATTATCACCACCACCATCATCAACGCAAACATCATCATCATCATCATCACTTTGTTATTAACTGAACAATTGTTATTGTTTACAATCATTAAAAAACTTCATAACAACATACACCGCGTTACTAATTGAGAAAACGACGATACATAGGTGATGTCTTATTTTCGATCTTTGGTTATTATTGTTGTTGCTATTGTTGTTGATGTTGTTGTTGTTGATGTTGTTTTTGTTGATGTTGTTGTTGTTTGTGAATTCGTATTGACATTTTTGCAGTTAGAGTTGAGTTATTGCCTGGTTTAAGTTCATTTTAAGTTTGAAACTGACAACAACGCTAATAATAATAAAAATAAGAAAAAGAAGAAGAAGAACAATAATAATAATAATAACAAAAACATTTCACGCGAATAGCAACAGTTGTATTGTAACCTTTAAACTTCTCAAACCGGAAATATAAATATTTAGATGGATGGATGGAAGGAAGAAAGGATGTATAGTTGAATGAATGAAAATGAATGGATGAATAAAAGAATGAATGAATGAATAAATAGATAGATGGATTGATAGGTCGATAAATGAACGAATGAAATAAGTGATGAATTAATTAATTGATAGATGAATCCACTATGAATGAATGAATGAGTGAATGGATGAGTGAATGAACCAATGAATGAATGAATGAATGAATAAAGATTAATTATCATTCGCAATTGTTTTTGCAGCATTTGCGCCCTCAAACGGCGCTGTTTCTTTTATATTCTGGGCTCGTAAAACTTTTCCTCGTCATCATAGCCATCATCATCATCATCATCATTGCTATTATTATTATTATTAGTAGTAGTAGTAGTAGTAGTAGTAGCAATAGTAGTAGTAGTGGTAGTAGTGGTATCGCCATCACTCTGGCTCTATTATTTGAATCATTGACGTGCCTCTATCACGCATTATATCAACTGCTCTCAATTGGATCAATATTTACAATAACACGAATAATAATAATAATAATAATTATTATTATTATAATAATAATTATTATTAAAATAATAATAATTATTATTATTATTGACTTGAATATTTGTACCCGCGAGTTTAGATCGATGTCAAGACGACGCTTGTGAGAATGGCGGGAAATGTGTTGTAACCGGAAGGCAGATTAGATGCAACTGTAAGAGAGGATTTACAGGACAAAGGTGCCAGCATGGTACGTAGATCAGTACTGCCACTATTATTATTATTATCTATTATTATTAATTATTATTATTACTCATCATTATTAATATAACTATAATAATTATAATTATTATTTAAACACAGACGTGAACGAGTGTATTGATCCAGCGAGCAGAAACGGTGGATGCATGCACGCCTGCCACAACACTTTCGGCAGCTACCTTTGCAGCTGCTTCACTGGCTTCCGACTACAGCATGATGGTCATCGTTGCTACGGTGGCTTATAATTATGATAATAATTATAATTATAACAATTATTATCATTATTAGAAGAAGTAGTAGTAGTAGCAGTAATTCTAGCAGCAAAAGTTGTAGTTGTAGTGGTAGCAGCAGTCGTAGAAGTAGTAGTGGTAGATTAGATGGATTAGCAGTACAGTTGTAAATCACGTAAAAACTGATAACCAAAAACTATGAATAGACGTTGACGAATGTAGAGCGTGGAGCAACCCCTGCCAGCAACTCTGCACCAACACGCACGGAAGTTTCGTCTGCTCATGTAAAAGTGGATTCCATCTTAACAGTGATCGAAAGACGTGTACCGGTCAGTTGCTGATGTTGTTGTTGCTGATGATGCTGTTGTTAATTGAAAACCATCGATCAAACACACACACACACACGCACACACACACACACACACACACAAAGAATACAACCCATGCCAAATCGGAAATGGCGGTTGCCACCACAAGTGCACCACCACCAACAACAATAATGACGTCATCAACAATAACAACGTCATCATCAACAACAACATCAACAACATGCAAACTCATAATGGTTTTGAAGCTGTTGTTGTTTGTTCCTGTTACGATGGCTACAAACTGATGGACGATTCTAAGAGTTGTGAAGGTTTGTAGATTGATGGATGAACGAACGAACGAACAAATAAACGAACAAACGAACGAATGAAAAAATAATTGCATGAAAAAAGCCTTAATTCAGTAAGATAAATTAATAGACGAATAAACGATTGATGAAGTATATATTTAGATACAAATCAAATTACACTAAACACACACGCACACACACACGCACACACACACGCTATCACTCACAGACATAAACGAGTGTGACGATGATGATAAGCTAACAAAATGCCAACATTATTGTGTCAACACGTTTGGTTCCTATCACTGCCTATGTGCCCATGGCTACGCATTACATTCTGACGGAAAAACTTGTTTAGGTTGGTCGGTGTGTGTATGTGTGTGTGTGTGTTTTTAATATTCAAAAACACTTTGAAATACCTTTTGTCAATAGAAATACAAAAATTAAAATCTTCACATCCAAACGACAGCCAACAACAACGATGACAACAATTATTTACTGAACAACTACATTGGCGACAACTACAACAGCCACAACCACCATCATTACGACCACAACAACCGTCGTCATTACGACAGCAACCACAAAAACGTGGCTCTGGTAACTTCCGCCACCACATTAGCCACAACTTCCGAGCCAATGCAACAGATTGAAACCTTCACAGGTAAGTTTTCGTTGATTGAAAATGAACAAAACTTTCATTTGAAACCAGATCCAACGACGGTTCATTTCAACGTTCAACTGAAGTTTAAAACAACTCAATCTATTAAAAACGAAAAATTAATTTTTTTAAATTCCAAAATAAAAACTATATAACTCAACAGAATGCGAGAGAGGTCGTTTTGGGCCAGACTGCCAGTTCAGTTGTTTGTCATCTTGCGAGAATGGAGCCAGATGCAATGGTCAGCTCAACGCCTGCCTCTGCACGCCTGGCTGGTTTGGAATTCTCTGTCAGTATCCTTGCCCTCAGGTTTGATGACGTCATTGTTGTTGTTGTTTTCGTGGCTCCATGTAGTGATTTTATTTACGGTTATTCACGAATGCTTCTCTTATTATTTGACACCTCTCTCGTTAGAATTTCTACGGCTCGGACTGCCAGTACATGTGCGGGTGTGTGAACGGCGGAAAGTGCAACTCCGTGGATGGGTCATGCACGTGCCCACCCAACCGCAGAGGAGAAAGATGCCAGCATGGATGCCCGTCCGGTCAGTCAGTTTGTTCAGTCGAACGCTGAAATTTTATTGAAGACGAATTTTTATTTTCAAATTTTCTTCGAAAGATGACGGTTAAAACGAACCTCGACATTCATGGCAGGGTACTACGGACCTCACTGCAAACAGAAATGTCCCTACCAGTGCAAAAGTGGGTCATGTAATGAGGTCACAGGTCATTGCGAATGTGGTCCGGGTCGTAAGGGGGTCACGTGTGCTGACGAGTGTGAAAGTGGCTACTGGGGAACTGATTGTGCTTACTTCTGCAAATGTCATGCAGAACAATCTCGTGGGTGTCACTCCCTGGTTGGTCAACTTTATAACCTTTCAAGAACTATTAAGAATGCACGCTCTTATTTTCGTTTGAACCATCATACAATTTTTTGTTTTCTCTCTCTCTCTCTCTCTTTCTCTCTCTCTCCCACTCATTATCTCCTCTTTCCATCTCAGACAGGAACGTGCATCTGCAATCGCGGCTACACAGGCGACACGTGTGAACTGAAGTGTCCTGATGGTTTCTATGGTTATGGATGCTACGAGAGATGCAGTTGCGGCAAAGATGGCGGAGTGGGAGGACACTGTGATCACGTGAACGGAAGTTGTTTCTGTCCTCCTGGTTACAGAGGAGAGATGTGCGATGAAGGTTTAAAAATCTTGAAATTCTTTAGCATTTATTCAGGTATGTTTGGAAAGATGAAACGGACGATCACTTCGATTTTCAATCCAGCCTGTCCGCCGAACAAGTACGGCCACAGCTGTTCAGAAACATGCGAATGCGTGGTCAACCAATCAAAATCCTGCAGTCTTCGTGATGGCTTCTGTCAGTGCAAACCTGGATTCAAGGGCAAACATTGCGAGGACAAATGTTCGAAGGGGTTTTTTGGGGAGGGGTGCAACTATTTCTGTCAGTGTTACAATGGGGCCACCTGTGATCACGTGACTGGGGACTGTTCCTGTCCGCCGGGGTGGTGGGGTGACGGCTGTCGAGAGGTGTGTCCAGCTGGAATGTGGGGCAAAAACTGTGGAGAGGTTCTTCTTCTCGTTGTTCATGATGGGTTGTTGTTGTTGGTTGTACTTTTGTTCGCTCATTTCTCACTCGTTGTTACAACAATTGTTGTGAGCCAGCCCAAACACCCACACGCAGAGATGTACGTGTAGCCAACCTTCTCAATGCGATGCAGTGAGCGGGCGATGCTTGTGCGCGATTGGTTGGACTGGAGCCAGATGCCATCAAAGTCGGTTTCATAATTTTCTCATCTTATATTGTTGAATTTTCATTTGACCCATCATAGAATTTACGAAATTACTATATATTTTAATGACAGAATGTCCCCCAAATAAATTTGGCGTTAACTGTTCGACTCCATGTAACTGTAACGAACGTGGTACCTTAAGGTGCCATCCTGAAACTGGCACGTGCGAATGTTCTGATGGTTTCATTGGAGTGAATTGCGAAAAAAGTTAGATGTTGAACGATGGTTTCTAATTATTTGCTCTATCGTTGAAAATGGGGTCATTCACAAGTTGCAGTTATTATTAAATTTATTAATTTATTTCACACCAACAACAACATCGTCTGCAGCCTGTCCTCCAAACAAATATGGACAGAACTGTCAGCGTAGCTGCGATTGCGTTGGTGCGAATGCTATCAATATGACGTCATCATCGTCGTCATCAACAACAACATCATGTGACCACGTGACTGGCTTCTGTAGGTGCAAAGCTGGATTCACTGGGCCTCGCTGCCAGGATGGTTAGATGCCCTTCGTCATGAATTCCACAATTTACAACTCCACAGACGCACACAGACAGACACACACACACACATACACACACACATACAGTTTGTCCTGGCGGTTATTACGGAGAAGCCTGCAAGCAGAAATGCACGTGTGCCAACAACTCAACGTGCCATGCAGCGAGTGGGAAGTGCAGATGCAAGAGTGGATGGCTCGGCGATGACTGTGACAAACGTTTGTTTCTCATTACTTTTCATTCAAGAAGCATGATTGGACACAAGTAGCGGCGAAAAGCCAACCAACCAACCAGCCAACCAACCAACCAGCCAACCAACCAAACCAACCAGCCAACCAACCAACCAGCCAACCAACCAACCAACCAAACCAACCAGCCAACCAACCAATCAACCAACCAACCAACTCTCCATTTTAGCTTGTCCTCCACGAACGTACGGACCCAATTGTACTGAACGCTGTTCGTGTCCAAGGGGTCAGAACTGTCATCACGTAACTGGTCATTGCCATCGTTGTTATCCTGGCTATATGGGCACCAAGTGTGAATTACGTTAGTTGCTGTGGAATCCGTGATTGTAGCTATGAGAATGTTTCAAATTAATTCAAACTATTTTCTCGGTTACATACAAATTAATTTGATTCGTACGATCCCGACCGAAGCTTGTGGCGTTGGTTTCTTCGGTCCGAAGTGCAGCAGGCCGTGCAGATGTGGAAGCGACGAAGAGTGCGACCACGTCAATGGTGACTGCTACTGCAGGGACGGTTTCAGCGGGCAGCGATGTACGAGAGGTCACTCAGGCATCATTCTTATTAAGGTTGTTTTTATGAAATCGTGAATTAAAATAACTTTCATGTCGTTACAGATTGCCCAGAAAAGACTTTCGGGCCGAAATGTGAATTCGAATGTTGGTGCCATCCCTCTTCCGTCTGCCATCCTTACTTCGGAAGTTGCAGATGTCCTCCGGGATTCCTTGGACCGCACTGCAACGAAACGTGTCCGGTTGGTTACCATGGAGATAACTGCACCAAAATTTGCGACTGTCTCAACGGAGCTACTTGTGATCACGTTTCAGGGATGTGCAGTTGTAGAGATGGCTGGATTGGAAGTAAATGCGAACAAGGTAAACATTCTTCGCATTTTAACACTCTAGCACTAGTGCTGTATGCAACTCTTCTCTTTCTCAAGCCTGTTCTGAGGGTTTCTACGGCCACAAATGTCAGAATGCATGCCTCTGCCAGTCGCAATCAAAATGTGATCACGTGACTGGCCGATGCACATGTGGAATGGGCAGGACGGGAGAGATGTGCCAGGAAGAATGTGTGAATGGTACATTCGGTCCGGATTGTTCACAGAGGTGTCAGTGTTTGAATGGGGCAAGTTGCAATGCTGTTTCGGGAGTTTGCGTCTGCCCGGCTGGGTGGTACGGTCCCAGATGTCAGTTCGGTAAATAATTCTCCGATTCTTTTTTATCTTTTTACAAGCAATAAACTTTAACTAAGCGTAAAACAATGGTACTTTATAATTAAAGTCTGTCCGAATGGATGGTTCGGCTCTCACTGCGAGCACAAGTGTTCGTGTGCGCACGCGTCAAAGTGTCATCCAATCACAGGCGAGTGTTTGTGCGCTTCCGGCTACCATGGTGAGAGATGTGAAATTGCAGAGATGAGCGAAGAGATGAAGAAGAAGAGGAAAAAGATGATGACAATGATTGAGAAGAAAAAATGTGAAACCGGCAAGTGATCTGATTTGTAATCTTTTCATTCATTCACCCTATCTACTCACTGACTTCATTCCTTCCATCTCTCAGGTTTCTACGGTCCGCAATGCAGTTCCAGGTGTTCATGCAGTAACGAATCAACGTGTGATCACGTGACAGGAAAGTGTAGATGTACCTCGAACTGGATTGGTCCCACCTGCTCTAATGACGCAGGCATGATTTTCATCACCCTTCAACATTTACTTTTATTTTTAGATTATTTTTCGTTCCAGAGAAGTTTGTAACTGCTCAACTCCGAACACCACAACAGGAAAGGCAGATAATGAAAGAAGTGATGTACCCGTGGAAAGAAGTGATGTACCTCCGGAGAGAGGAAGATCATGACGGATACCCTACCCACAACTGCATTTCAAGCACTGACATGTTGTGCACCTTCTCATCCTCTTGCATTTCTTCCATACTTCATTTTTAACAGAGCACAATTCTGCGGACGTCCAGAGAAAATAAAAATATCCTCTTAGGAAATTTGAATCAATCAAATAATATTTTATTGCATCGTCATTGTTTTAAATTATCTACTCAGAGATTGATGTGTTGTCATTAGATGGAAGGATATATAGATGAATGAATGAATGAATCGATTGATGAATGAATGAATGGGTTTATTAGCACATAGTTAGCTTTGTTTTTTCATGTCGTTTTATTTGCCTTTCTTATTTATACGCGCGCTGATTCTTGATGAATTTCATCGTAAGTGTTTCGTCCCAGTGATTGTTCACTGTACAGAATTTCAAACAAAGAATCTCTGAAATTCTATGAAAATTGTGTTTTGACACTACCAAAAACATATTCAGCCATCTGCGGAGTAAGCTAGCAACACTGATTTCAGAGTAATGAAGATTGAAAAACCCAACGAACGAATGGGCAAAATATGAAATGAATGAGTGCATGAATGGCACAAATGACTGAAAATTTCAAATACCTGAAATAATAAATTGCACAGTTAAATGGAGAAATGCTTGAAAACAGTTATTATTATTATCATATCGTACGACCTGTTAGAAATCCAAGAGAAAACTAACTATGCCAGCCAGAGAGGCAGGCATTCAGAAAAATTTAGCCAAGACACGAGTTCAGAGAATCAGATTCCGTCAATAAACTTGCCCGTTTAAACGAATCTAGTAAGACTCTAAGCAAAGCTATATACGGACGAAACTGCTTATTTCTTCAACACAACCTCTGCCACAAAATAAAACAACGACATGATGGAAAGAATATAACATGTGACAGAGCATGTCTGGGCCTTAGAAATATGAATGAATGAATGATTGAGCGAATGAATGAATGAAGGAACAATTGAATGAATGAACGAACGATTAAATAAGCGAACAATCTTCAACAGGATAGAAAAGAGATAAAAGTTATGAATAATAATGCCAGCCATTATTTGTTCGCAGCCATTACATACTGCGTAATTCTGATTAGGGCGAAATGAAAAAAACATTACAGTATAAAAAGCTTCGAATGAACTTGCACAAAAGTGTACATTGCATGCATCTATGATGATAAACAAATACATATCGAAAGCACATGAACAAATTTTTATATAAATATATCAAATTAATATTGGCTATCAGAACACAACAGTTGTTTTTTATTTGTCTAGTCTTTCATTCCTTCATCCTCTCATTAATTCATTCTTTCATTCATTCAAAAATATAAATCTAGAATAACGCACAGATATGCAAGCAGATATGTACAAACGCGTACGCACTAAAGTAGCATTTCTTCACTCTATCACTCTTTTATTTGTTCGTTCTTTCATTTTCTCATTCTTTCACTTCTGAGAGTTGCTCTCCAAACTTTTCCTTCTTTTGTTACTTCCAACACTACCGAACGCTCTCAAGCCAAAAAGTCCCGACTTTTTGGAAACCGTAGAAGTAGATGGTGTCGCCGAGGTTGTGGCTTCTGATTTTCGAGACTTTTTGATGCTAGGTGGCGAAGGGGGTTGCAGAGAGAATGGGTGATATTAAATTCTGGGTCGATGTTGCAGTTGATGAAGTCGACGGACAATAATTTAGAGGCATTGTGGTTGTTGTGGCTGTTGCGGTTGTGGTGGCTGCTGTGGCTGCTGTGGTTGTTGTGGTTGTCGGAGAGTCGATTGTAGAAGGAAAGTTGGTCGTTAGCGTCTTTGTTGTCATCGGAAAGAATGCTGACAGGGAAGTTGATGTTTTTGATGTTGTGGATGTTGTTGATGTCGTGTTCGATGAGAAGAAAGGTGAGGCGGATGATGTCAAAAAATCCGAAAATGAAACACGAGGTGTGGCACCTTTAATACTGGCTGACGTTTTGAGACATCCTTCAACATGGTTCCCGCTTTTACTGCAACTAACATTACTACCAACTACATTGTTACAATTACTATTTACATAAGCAGTAGTAGCAGTAGCAGCAGTAGTGGTAGTTGCATTAAAAACATCTTGCAGATCACACAATGACGAAAATATGTTAGCATCTCCTTCTAAAGAAGCCAGGCTAATTTTGTTGAAGTTGTTGTCGAAGCTTGTTACGTCACAGTTGGAGTTGATGTCTGGCGCGGCAGATGGCAGCTGGAACAGATTGAAAATATTATTTTCCATCCTGACAGGTTCCGTCGTCGTCATCACTCGAATGTTCTCCTTCTTTACTTTCTTACCGAAGGCTCTGCCCAGCGAACCCTGCAAGTGAATGAATAATGGCATGAGTGAATGAATGAACGAGTGAGAGAGAGAGAGAGAGAGAGAGAGAAAATAATATTTCTGAACGGAAACTAGTTTTATATTGAAACCGAGAGGACATTGAAGAAGAAATCTTACTTTGAAGCTGAAAGATGAGGATCTGGCGTTGAAAAGGTTATTGTTAATGCTGTTGTTGTTATTATTAAATATTGAAGTTGAAGATAGCGATGACGAGGAATACTCCTTCAGGAGCATCGCCTTCAGCTTTGATGATGACAATGATGACGACGACGCAGACGATGATGTTGAAAATGATCGGCTGTGACATTTGTCGAATTTTCCTTTGTACCTTGTTTGTGTGGATATGCAACAACTTATTTTTATAAGCTAGGTGCCTGCGTGTGTTTGCAAGTGTACAACACATGTTGTCGATCTGTGTTGTACACTCAGGTGTGCGTGCAAACAAGACAACCTACTGTGTCTCTACACAGCCTGCCACACAACAGTTAATTGATTCTGTATTGAATGAAGCGGGTTCGTATTAAAATTTATATGTTTGTTCGTGTGCATTCACTTCTCGTATATACAGCTTCATTCAAGTGAGTTGTGTGGGAAAGGGTGAAGTTATTTATGATATGATTAACAATAATAAATCAACATATCAGCCAAACAGCCAACCTAGCAGTTTGTTGCAGAAGACACTGCAGCTCTACGGCAAGATGTCTGATGAGGTAGGTCTTATCTGATAGGATGCCCAACTCGGCAGCCAGCAACTCAGCGTTGAATTTTTGATCTAGAACAATAAGAGCTCCGTGCACGCCTGACTGTTTCAGATTGCACGAGTACTCCTGTTCAGTTCGTTCGTTCGCTCGTTCGTTCGTTCGTACGCATCATTGTTATCATTCAAAATAATCAAATTTGTAATCGTAATTATCATAACTTACTTGCAGATCAATCGAATCAATCCACTTAATGACGTCATCATTCGTCCAGTACAAGCAATCTTGTTGACGTTGTTGTTGATGTTGTTGTTGATGTTGTTGTTGATGTTGATGCTGCTGTGTAACCGACAACGTAGCTGACTTTGAAGCCAGTCTCGGCGTTGATGAGGCTGATTTCGGCGACAACAGCGTTGAAACCGCGCTGGCTGATGTCGTTGAAGTTGTTTGCTCGTTCGATAATGAGTTTAAGTTTCTTTGTTTTTCTAGAACCTGTTTGAAATTTTTATTAATAATAAACAAACAAACGAACGAACAACAACAACATCAGCAGCAGCAGCAACAACAACAACAACACGAGGAACCAACCGTGACATCGTACTCCAGCATAGTGAGCAGTTGAACAGCGGTCAGCACACTCGTGACGTGGGTTCTCGTCGTCATCGCCATCTTCTTCTCCAGATCTTTCGCCGTCAGCGAGTTCAAGACACGTCCGTCAATTAGATGCGCCTCAAAAATTGAAACGTACTGAGGCAGGCCGATGTCTGTCAGCCATCTTGAACATATCCACGTGGTTGTTAGTCGATCCATCATTGGATATTTGCTGTGTTGGTGGTTATCAAGTCTTATAGATACACTCTTATCTTTATGTTAATAATTGGAATGCAGGGATAGTTGTACTTTAGCACTCTCCTAACTACACTAACATATTTAGTGGGCTCCTCAGTCTCTCAATGGCTACTCTGAGTTTTCTTTTGTGCATTGGGGATAGAAGATTCAGGGATGTGCTGAGTTCCTGGTCCGTCATTGATAGTAAGACCTAAGTTTTGTGGGCAGTAATAAATTATTTTGCTTCTTCTTAATAATAATTATCATCATCATCATCATCATCTGCTTCATCACCGGCCTTAACCTTCCCACTTTTTATATTTTCTCTACAATTGCTGGAATAGCATCTCATGTTCATCTCAAACTCCAACCAAGCAAGAACGTGATTGGCTTTCCAATGACCAATAGGAATACAAAAAATTTCATCGTGAGCAGTCTTCTGGCCAATGGAAATATAAGAAACTTCTTCGTTGGTGATCTTCTGGCCAATAGAAACGCAAGAAATTTCATCGTGAGAAGCCTTCTGACCAGTGATCGATAGGTTGTCTTCGGACGAGGCGACGATTTTTGATTGGTTGGGATTGGTTGAAGTTGGGGGCTTGGGCGAGGAGGATGTTGAGAGGTTGCTGCCGCTGTTCGACGATGCCGACGCCTTCAAGAAGACCTTCAAGTATTATTCACCCAATAAATTACGTAATAGAAGTCAGTTTAGTTAGACACACACGCACACACACACGTCGCACACACACAGACAGACACACACGTACACAGACAGACACACACGCACACGGACACAGACCTGTGAACTTTCCAGCTGAAGTTTCAATTGCTCAATGACCTGACTCTTCAGCTCCAGATCGAGATTTAACGATAAACATTGATCAGTTGATTGCTGGGAATAAATGAATGAATGAACAAGTGGAAAATGAATGAATAAATGAATCTGTAAATTAGTAAATGAATAAAATAATCTTTCAATCAAACAGTCAAAAAAGGAACCAACCTGAAGTTTAACTTCCAACTCAGCGTTTAGTTTCTCCAAATTATTTTTCTCATTTAATAACTGGAACGTAAAAATTAAAAATTTCATCCAAACGAGTGAGTGAACGTAGAAATTTCTACTCGAAATTTCTACTCGAAATTTCTACTTTAGATGAAAATTTTGAAAGGGAGAAACGAAGATGGGAACGAACTTTGGCGAGGAGTTGGTTTCCTTTAGCAATCTTCGCCTCGAAATCTTCAACGAACAGATTCAAATCCTCCTCCTTCTGGTCCAAAGCCGCATACAACTGCCTCAGCTCCAACAACATCTTCAACTTTTCGGCTTTCATGGTCTTCAAAACTCTTTCGAGGCCTTAGATGTAAGTGTATGAATGAATAAGTGAATGAGTGAGTAAATGAATGAATGAATGAATGAATGAATGAATGAATGAATGAATGAATGAATGAATGAATGAGTGAATGAATTAATGAATGAATGAATGAGTGAGTGAATGAATGAATGAACGAATGTTGTAAAATAAAAGCAGCAATGTGGCGTACTTTTGATTCTATCTTCTGTCTCCTCAACTTTGAACTCTGAGGTTTCAACCGCATGAAGTTTGCTGGGCGTTGTCGGAGATGATGTTGCTGACGTTGGAGATGATGACGCGTTTGAAGCTGCTGAAGTGGCGGCTGTGGTGGTGGTTGTGGTGGTGGGAAACGTAGATTCTGCAGAAGTTAATGCAGTGAGGAGAGGAGGCGGGGAAAGAAATGTAATGCTTGTTGCCTTTGATTCAGTAGTCTTGCTGAAATTTGTGGATTGCTGTGTGGCTACTGTGACTGCTGATGATGACGATGAAAAGATAAGCGGTGATGACGACGACGATGATGTGGATATTAATGTAGGCATTTTAAATGTTGATGTTATGCTTATTTTTGTTGCTCCTTGAAGGCCGCTCATAAAGTTCAAATCCGTAGTGCTGCTGCTGCAGTTGATGTCGCTACTGCTGCTGCTGCTGCTGTTGATGTTGTTGATGTCATGGTCGTTGATGTCAGTTACGATTTGACTGGAATCATAATTAATGACGTCATCATTGTTGTTTTTGCTGTCCTCGTTGATGATGTCATCAGTGTTGCTGATGTTGCCGTCCGTCGAACCGACGCTCTCAACCTCGTTGATGCAGGTTTCGAGGAACTGCAGTGCAGTCACGTCATCAGCAGCAGCAGCAGTAGCGACAACATCTGCAGACGATGGTGACGTCATTAATGTGGGGAGGAGGCATGAGATGATGACAAATGTCGTCGAAAGAACAATGAAATATCATTTGAAACATCGTGAAAACACATCAACTATAAACAATTGTAAGCATGATGTAACATTGAAAAAAGTGACTGCTTTGATGATTAACAGTTGGCTATGGAGGAAGACAAAATATGGAGATCGAGTTATAATTAAGGTCATCGGGTCAACCACAGAGATTGTATGTACCCTATCTACACCCATGTCCTTCGTGTGCGCACCCATGCCACTCAACTAAACACGCATATACACAAACGCGTAACTCTGCACATGTACGGGATACAAACACTCGCATGCATACAATTATATACAAACACATGTACGACGTGTGGATTGCATGTATGTTTGTTTGTATGTTTGTATGTATGTTTTTATGTTTGTTTGTGTGTATGTATGTTCGTATGTATGTATGATATGTATGTTCGTATGTATGTATGAATATTTACGATTGTACGCTGGTTGTACAAATAATTGTGTGCTAAGCATACAAAATGTTTGCATATGCGATGAATAAATTTATGGATGGATGGATGGATGGATAAAGAAAATAATAGATGAATGGATGGATGAATAAATTGATTGATTGATTGTGAAAGTCAAAATGAAAGAATGCTTGGTATGTAGAGGCAGATGTACGTAGATAATGATGACAATCTATTTAAAGTAACATCGTCATCAGCATCATCTTACGTCATCATCATCAGCCTCATCTTACGCCATCATCATCATCAGCATCAACAACATCATCATCATCATCGTGAATAATTAATCCTATAATTAAGTCATTAATATTCAGCACACATATCACATTGATTACCATTCATCAGCAATTATTACACAGACGAAAGAGAAACACAACAACAACAACATCATCATTATCAATAATAATAATAATACATCAGCAACACCACCACCATCATCAAATTGTTGGTGATGATAATGATGAGTCATATAGGGCACAGCTTGCATGGGATGTTATGAAACTATGTAATGTATGTACGTACGTGCTGTGTGCGTCTGTGCGTGTATTTGTGCGTGTGTGTACGCTTCTGTACACTTGTGGGCATACTTACATGTGTATATCTTTGTGTGTATGTTTAATATAGTAGCAACGAAAGCAACATTAATGATTATCTAAAAACAAAATCTTTAAACACACACACATACACAGACACACACACACACACACATGCATACAGATTGGTTGTATTAAAGGCGTGTATAATCCAGTTAAGTATGATGATGTATAATATGTACTTGCATTTGCGTGTGTGTGTGTGCGTGTGTGTGTGCGTGTGTGTGAGTTGTATCTTATTTGCTTCCCTCGTGTTTACAAACATTTAGGATTTGCACCACATACGTTTCTCTAATAATACCGACCAGATATCTTTAGTAGTAGTAGCGGTGGTAGTATTAATGGATAGATGGATGGATGGATGGATGGATGGATGGAAGGATGGATGGATGGAAGGATGGATGGAAGGAAGGATGGATGGATGGAAGAATGGATGGATTTATAAATAGGATTGTGTTGTTGGTTTGGAATGCCAGCGATTTAATAAGCACACAACATAAACCATAGCAGGGATTGCAAATAAACATAAAACTACACTTAGCAACATATGAAGCTCTATATAAATAAACTTTGAGGTAATAATAATTCCATTTAAATGACCTTTTAAACACACACACTCACTTTCTCACTCTCTCTCTCTCTCTCTCTCTCTCTCTCTCTCTCTCTCTCTCACACACACACACACTCCCACAGACAGACAGACAGACAGACACACAGACAGACAAACCAAATAGAAACATTGTCTATCAAATCATCAGAAAAAAGCCTTAACTTGAAAGAAAAATTCTTCGTTAAAAAACAAAGTGAAGAATTGATTTAATGGGACATTATTAGAGCTAGCAGAGCAGATGGCAACAACACGAAAGATACTAAAAAATGCATCTTTCAGATTTTGTAAAAATATTCTTTTGTCATCTATTCGAATTGCAAGCATTTCAACTATCATATAAACACACACACACACGCACACACACACACACACACGTGCAAAAATAGAGGCATACTTTTATATTTCATTCCATCATCATCATCAGAGTGGTTGCTGTGGGCCTCCAAATGTTCATTTAAAGTTGAGTTGTTTCTACCTTTCGAAGCATTACAAACTGGATGGCTTTCCATATATCCATGAGAATTTGTATCAAGTATCTCTATTACGTCATCATCCTGATCATTGTTATCATTATCATCATCGTCTTTCTTATTGTTAACACTCGTATCATTATCGATGATAGTATCTTTGTTGTCCGTATATGCTGTGCAATTATCCACAAAAACGCTGATGTTGTTGTTGTTGTTGTTGCTATTTCTATCAACAACAACATCAGCAACAACAACATCATCTACTTTATCATTTGTCCTAGTCAGAATTTGACGCTGGCTGCTTGTAAGTTGTTCTGTATGTCTTGATGATGTTGTTGTTGATGTTGTTGTTGTTGTTGTTTGGATTTGTTGTTGTTGTTGTTGTTGTTGTTGTCCGCAAGTGACATTGTTGTCATCAATATTTTTATAATATTTATTATTT
Organism: Helobdella robusta; assembly: GCF_000326865.2. NCBI lineage: Eukaryota > Metazoa > Annelida > Clitellata > Rhynchobdellida > Glossiphoniidae > Helobdella > Helobdella robusta. Next base: position 133,481 of record NW_008703617.1, on the reverse strand, counting down.
TTGTTGTTGTTTTTGTTATTATTTCTGCTCCTTTTCCTGTTTCTACTATTAGTTTTGTTAATGTTGTTGTTGTTGTAGTTGTTGTTGTAACTGTCTTTGCAAGAGTATTTTTTGTTGTTTTTACATTTGTTGTTGTTGATTTCGTGAATCACGTGACTATTACTATTGTTGTTGTTGTTGTTATTGTTTTCGTCAATCACGTGATCAATCTTGTCGTTCTTGATGACGTAATTACCGTCGTCGTTGTTGTTGAGATCAACTTGTTGCAGATTGAATGAGTTGTTAGATGTTGTTGATGACGTCACTGATGATGATTTCATTGTTGTTGTAGTTGTTGTAGTTGTTGATGTTGTCGTTGTTGTTGTCAACTTTTTGGTATTTTGGTTGTCTTTTTCTAATGCAACAAATTTGTCGTTCGCCTTACTCCTCATGCGTTCACCACCATCCCTATCATCATCATCATCGTTGTTATCATCATCATCATCACCGTCGATCCCATCATCATTATCATCACCAGACTGTGAAATTCTCCGAGCAGGATTTGAACCAATGTAATCTGCCTTGCACGTGTTCGAGACTTGTACACTCGATAAGTTGCAAGTGCTTGTTGATGGTCTTGATGGTGATGATGCTGATGGTGATGATGTTGATGGTGATGATGATGGTGATGCTGATGGTGATGACGATAGAAGCGGTGGAGATGATGATGGCAAATTTGGCAATAAAGAAGATGACGATGATTTCTTATCACCATCCCCACCATCATCATCATCGCATGCAAATTCATCATCAGCAGCAGCAACAGCAGCAGCTTCTTCAACCACTTCCATCATCGTCATCATCTTCTTCATGGACATCATCATCATCTTCCTACTCTCCTGCTACCAACAAACTCGTCTAGACCTCCTCTGTAAATCTACAAGTGAGGTGCAGTGCAGTTATTATTATTATTGTTATTATATTATTATTATTATTATTATTATTATTATTAATTATTATTATTATTAATTCCAACTCAGATAATTATTGACAATGTTTTAGTTAAATTCAATAACATTTGTCCTTCCACGTTAAACGGTAATAATTAATTATTATTTATTAATATTAATAATTATTATTAATTTATTATTATTATAGTTGTTAGTAGTAGTTGTAGTAGTAGTGGTAGTAGTAGTATTAATTATATTTACAATTGCTTTGTTGGTTTTTTGTCAGAGTGAGTTCTCGTCCTGAAAAGTGTTTTAAATTAAATTAACACAGATGAATGAATCCGCGATTAAAAGGGAGAATTAACAAATGAATGAATGAATGAATGAATGAATGAATGAATCATTGAATGAATGGATGAATGAAATACCAGGGAAGCACTTATGTAAAGTCTGGTTGGATGTAAACATTAATACATCTTCGATTCTCACCCACGAGATGAACACGCACGTGTGCACGTGTACGCAATACAAACATCGTCATCATCAACAACACCAACATCATCATCATCAACATCAACAACAAAAGAAGACAAAGAAATTGAAATGCCATCGGGACAAGGATGCGAAGTGTAATACATGAAGGCATGAATGAGCCAGTGAGTGAGTGAGTGAGTGAGTGAGTGAGTGAGTGAGTGAGTGAGTGAGTGAGTGAGTAAAAGAATCGCACATTATAACGTTAAACCAACCAAAACAGACGGCACTTGCATTCTTGCATTGTTCTAAATTTCAAACTCAAACTTCCCTCTCATCTACGTAATTAAAGCGAACAAAGAATGCTGAAAAATAAAATACAAATACACATACGAACACACATACAAACAGACATACAAACAATCACACATACAAACAGACATACAAACAAACACGACGTGAAAGAAAGAAAGAAGGAAAGAAAGAAGGAAAATGTGTGTATCCAATACTAGCTGGATATTCGATACGACAATTAAACATCTCATAGCAACGTCGTTGAATGACGATGATGATGATGATGAAGAAGAAGATGATGATGATGAAGAAGAAGATTACGATGATGAAGAAGAAGATGAAGAAGATGATGATGATGAAGATGATGATGAAGATGAAGAAGAAGAAGAGATGAAGAAGATGATGAAGATGGTAATAATAATGATAAAAGTTGATGAAGAGGAGGACGTTTAAAATGACAATCGAACACTGGATAATGAATGAACGAGATGCAAGAGAATGAAAAATGAAAGAGAAAGAGAGAGAGAGAGAGAGAGAGAGAGAATATAATATGATTTACGACGAGGCAGACCCGAAACGAAATAGTTACACAGCAGAGCATTAAAACGTAATGATAATAATTATTATTATTATCATTTTAGGGAGAGAGAAAGAGGTTGAGACTTGAAAACATCGAAACCTTCACCTGCGTCAAACACACACACACGCACATGCACACACACACGCACATGCACACACACACACACACTAATAAATGAAAATGATCTGATAGGAATAAGACAAAAAAAAATTAGCGAAAGATACAAACAAGCATCTTCCTTTCGTTAAAACATCACTTTTGGGTTTATAAAGACGACCTTGAATGGATGGATGGATGGATGGATGGATGGATGGATGGATGGATGACAATATGGATTGATGGATGGTGAGTAAATAAATGAATAAATAAAACACGAACCAATGAATGAATAAAACGATGAATGAATGAATGGTAGAAAGATAAATAAACTGAACAAATATATGAAAGAGAAAGAGAGTTCGGTAATAGTATTCTTCTTCTTCTTCTTATTATTATTATTATTATTATTATTGGCATTTGATCAATCAATCGTCAGAGCAATAAATTAGCCCAGGAAATTAACACAAAAATCAGTAGAGGAATATAATTAGCTGATAATATTTACAGCAGATGAAAGATGGAAATAAAAAAATGATTGATGTGATAACCCTCACACACACGCACACACACACACACACACATTCACACTTACATACACATATACATACACATATACACTTACGTACACGCGAATAATTTTATTCAGATAGTAAAAATAGACCTTCATTCTTTTATTTCAACCAAATTATCCCATCTTTCAATCAATCAGTAGGCATTAAAAAATATTATTTAATAATATTTTGACGAATAATATTTTTATGAAAACATAAATGAATGTTATGATTTGTTAGGCGCTTGTAAAAGATTCAACCTTGCAAATCATTTCTTGGAAATTATTTGTTTTTCTTTTTTATTTATTCTCAGTTCTATGGTGTCTGCTCTCCATAGTTCAATGTCTTTTATTTCATTTCGTTGACGTCTTAATTTGATCTTTGTGTTTGCTAAATTTGATCTTTGGGGTGTTATCATTCTTATTTGAGGTTTTTTTTCATCCCCATCATCATCATCTTCGCCAGCATCATCATCATCGACTCATAACATAACTGAAGAAAATTATTGTAATTGTTCATTATACCCAGCTAATTATTGTTTGTAATTGAAATATGTTTGTTGGTTACCCGCTCCTAATGTACATACACTCTCTCATTCATTTTTTCATTCATTCATTCATTCATACATGCATGCATACATACAAACACATACAAACACACACACACACACAGATATATATATATATATATATATATATATATATATATATATATATATATATATATATATATATATATATATATATATATATATATATATATATATATATATATATATATATATATATATATATATATATATATATATATATATATATATATATATATATATATATATATATATATATATATATATATATATATATATATATGTATGTATGTATACCAGACAGATAGGCCAATAGTTCAAAATATTCTTCAATTACTGAGGAAACAAGTTTTGAATTTTAAAACGAACAAACTTAATTACTCCACATCATCATCATCATCATCGCCGCCAACATCATTATCATCATCGTTAATACAACCACAGGCATCATCATCATTACTTTCGTCTTCAAAATTTTCCCTAAACAAAAACTTGCAATGTGGTTTGAGAAGTGGATGCACACACACCACATACACACATCACATCACATCACATACACACATCACATCACATCACATCACATACCACATCACATACCACATCACATACACACACCACATCACATACACACATGCACAAACACACACATACATACTTACATTTATGCATATATACATTCACAGATATATGAATACATATAACTGTTGTAAGCAGGGAAAGAACTAATTAAATCATTGCATAAGAATAATTTAAACATTTTCTAATACATTATTTCTGTTATACACGCATGTGTGTACGTGTATGAATGTGCATGTTTGTGTCTTTTTATTAGACAAAATTTATAAGGGAAAAATAAGAGGCATGGAGAAAACGAATAAAAATGAATAACTGAAGATAAGTAGTGAGAAGCGAGCAATCTGTAATATGTATTCCCTTATCTGCCATGCGAGATAAGTTTCCTTGCTTAACACTTTTGTTGAAAATAAATAAGCAGCAGGTAGATTAATAAGAAAAGATGATGGTGAAAAGAAAAATCAGGAGTTTCTTATCATTTAATTTGGTAACTTTTCATCATTTTTTAAATCTTGGGTTGTTTGGTTAGCTCGGATTAGTAATTTAAAATACCGACAACTTAATTTATTTATAATATAACTTATATATATATATATATAATTATTATTATATAATTATTTTATTATATATTAATTAAAGTATATAAAAATCAATTAACCTAATTTAATTTTAAAGAGATACATAGGAAGATCAACTTCAAGAAATTGTTAACAAAATTAAACTTTTCAAATTAATAACAATTTTAATTTAATTAATATTATTAAATAAATTAAAAAAAAATTTAAAACTGACTTCTTTCCTCTCTGGAAAAATGGCCACGAAACAAACAGAACCACAAAACTAATTCCTCATCGTAATATCAAAATTTAAATTTAATTATTTCTTTTTTAAAAATTCATTGGAATAAAATAAATTTTTTATAAAATTAAATTAAAATTAAATTAAAATTATACAGACACGCCACATACAATCTCAACAGCTGATCAGCGCATTTAAATCAACTTTTAGCGATCAAATTCATTTTATAGGGCTATATATTTACACATGCTTGCTTATATAAGTATATACATTGTAATACATACATGAATACATATGATAAAAGTATTGTATATATCCATGTATGATTAGTAGCGCATACATATTATTTCTCAAATATATATATATATATATATATATATATAATATACATGTATATATATATATATATGTGTTCAGTTAAAGATTACACCCCATTTTGCAGTTAGAAGTTTTTTTTTAAATAAAATTTCAACAACACGAAGCTGTTTTGTTTCAACTTTATTAAACTGTGAAGTTGGGCTGACGGCCGTTTCGGCTAATGCCATCGTCGGAGCCTAGATTGTAAAACCAAATGAGGAGTTAATAATATTATAAATTATAAGAAATAAAGAATAGAACTTAGAACTTAGGAACTTAGTCAACTTTATAATGGACATATCGTTCTTCCTAATAACGATACACAATTTTTCGTTAATTTATCTAA
>NW_008703617.1:124884-127621 GCF_000326865.2 Helobdella robusta | reverse complement strand
CACACACAGAAAATTAGATCAATACCTCCAATAGTGAACAATATCTATATATGTGTGTGGAATTTTAATAAATCATTTTACACATACAATCAATCAAGGAACCATCCAATCAATCAACCAACCATTCATTCAATCAACTAATCAAGCAACCGATCGACTAATCAATCAACCAAATTGAATGAATCCTAATAAACGAAAAAAAAATTAAAAAAAAATATTTTCAAGGCTTGTTCAAACCCGAACCAACTCTTAACAGTACAGATCTACAAACAATTTCGAGATTTTAGTAAAGAAAGACAAACACAATGATTGCTTTTATTTGAAATCATTCAAAAATGAAAAGTGACGGTTAATAAAATTTTAAAAACGTCAATTTTTTAAAAAATTCGTATTTTAAACAAACAAATATAACAAAATATCGACCAATGAAAAATAAATATTATCCATTATTATTATACACACTCCTTAGTAGTTCTCGGAGAATGATTCACGCAACATGAACATTTAGTAAGGACAGTTCTCAGCATAACATAATGGCTAAATCAAAATACAAAACAGAAATTATTTATACATACATAAATACAAAATAAATCAGAAATATCCAAAAATTATATAACCAAATTTAAAAAAATAGAAACCAGTCAACATTTAATAAATAAGTAGACATCATTAAAAAGATTGTTCAAAAAGGTGAAATTTAAGGCGACGACGAGAATGAAACGTAGTTTGTTATGTTGGTGTGGTGTTGGGAAGCGAAAACAAACAAATACATCACACTAAACTAGTAAGAAGTCGCAAGAATAGTAGTCAGTCACCTACCTACAATTAAATTACTCTCAGGGCCCTAGCTTACTTATAATCATTAACTCAACTCACCTACCTACAAATTTGTATTTCTACGTTTTAGGAATTTTACACGTTTCAGGTATTTTAACACATTTTAGCGTTTTTATTTTACTTGTAACTTTTTAACTAATGTTAAGCCCTAGCCTACCTACGATTGTTCAACTCATCTCAATCCCTAACTTACCTATGAATTAAATTAAGTCCGGTAAAGAAAATAGATAGTTGAAGAGAAACATAACAACAACGACACCGAATGAATGGATGTTGTATATGTGTGTGTTGTATTGATGTATGTGTGTAAATGTGCGCGCATGTACTCTCCAGACACTTCTTATTGTCATCTTCGAATTATCATCGGAACGATCATCATGAGACCACCGTCTGAAACGTGCTGACGCCCACCACAACCCACCTCTCATCATTCTGTAGACAAATTTTTTTATTAGCGTAGTAGTAAATGAATGTTAGAATCTCAGAAGAAAAAATTATAATGATTAAATGAATGAATGAATGGAGAAAAATTAAAAGATGAAATTAAACCTTACTTCAAAAATCGTCGTTACTGAACTCCATTGTACCGACCACCATCATCTGGTCGGCACACAAGATTTCATCCGAACTGAAGAGTGTCAGTCGAACGGCGAACGAGCTGATTCTTCCTACACCACCATCATCATACGTAAATCATCATGAGACCACCATCTGAAACGTGCTGACTCCCACCTCTGCCCACCTCTCATCATTCTGTAGATAAATTTTTTTATTAGCGTAGTAGTAAATGAATGTTAGAATCTTAGAAGCAAAAAATTATAAAATGAAAATAATGGCAAAATAGTATTTTAAAATAATAAAGAGAGTAAAATGTAAAAAAAAACTTACCGTTGTCCATTCGACAAAGGCAGAATGTTGAATGTGGTCCGGTTCCTACGTTGTCCTCCAAAACTGGTGCCAGTCCTCCTCGAGATTGTTGTTGAAACATAGCCCGTGTTGATGGAGAAAGATAGAGAAGATTCTCATCAGAAAGCTTAGCGGTGCCTGCGTCTCAAATTACTTAATAAGAATAATCCTATCTACCTATTCAATTACCTTAACTAATCTATGAATTAATGGTACGATAGTCGAAAGTCCCCCTTCATTCTCCCTCCTTGCACAGAGGTTCACCGACAGCCAGGGCACCGGATAGTAAACCATTGCCGTGCGGATAATAGACTATTGCCGTGCGGATAGTAAACCATTTGCCGTCCGGAAGCCGTGCGGGTAGTAGACTATGGCCGTGCCGCATAGTAAATCATTACCGTGCAGATAGTAAACCATTGCCGTCCGGATAGTAAACCATTGCCGGTTCACCACTGGCCACCAAGGCTTACCTCTGGCAAGAGACTTTGAAATCCAGAGTCAATCGGCTATCGTACCCTCAACTTACCTATTTATTACAATTAAGCCCTAGCTTACTTAAAATTACAAAACTCAAGAGCCCAATTCATTTAGCCAATTGGCACCCACCCCACCACCTACGTAATGCCTTGGGCTCCAACTTAATAATAATAATAATATAAAACTTAAACCCTAAATCTATTAATGAGTATGTGTTACAACGTAGCCTTAACTTACCTATTCATTACATTACGGTCCTAGCTTACTTAAAATTACAAAACTCAAGAGCCCAATTCATTTAGCCAATCGGCGCCCACCCCACCACCTACGTAATGCCTTGGGCTCCAACCTAATAATAATAATGTAAAACTTATAATTAACCTACCTATCGATACACTTACAGCGTTTTAATTTACAGTACAAGATTGTTCCTAGAATTACATTATTGCCCTTAGCTACCTATGAAATTAAATTACTCTCAACCTTAGAAATAATAAATTAGAATGTGTAATGAAAA
>NW_008703617.1:66501-124148 GCF_000326865.2 Helobdella robusta | reverse complement strand
TCTATATAACTCTATATAACTCTATATAACTCTATATAACTCTATATAACTCTATATAACTCTATATAACTCTATATAACTCTATATAACTCTATATAACTCTATATAACTCTATATAACTCTATATAACTCTATATAACTCTATATAACTCTATATAACTCTATATAACTCTATATAACTCTATATAACTCTATATAACTCTATATAACTCTATATAACTCTATATAACTCTATATAACTCTATATAACTCTATATAACTCTATATAACTCTATATAACTCTATATAACTCTATATAACCATGCATACTACCACATTCAATCAAAAAAAATTCCACTAAAACCAGGAACCACCGCGTACCTGTTATATGTATGGTGTGAAACAAAACAAAAAAAAACACAAAACAAAAAACACACCACCAAGTAGAGTAAAAGAATAGAAGTCCCTAACCTACCTATGTAACTAAATTACCTTATGCCCTAGCCTACCTATATAATAAATTAATTTTAATCTCACCTACCTACGTTTCATTAACTTAACTCAAGACTCAGGTAGGAAGAAAAAAAGAGTAAAACAGAACATAAAATACTACCCCACAAACAAACATGATGTATGTATGTATATATGTATTAGCAACCGCTAAAGAACCCACCTAAAATATAAAAAAATACAACATACAAACCACAGACAAGCAACTCTATATAACTCTATATAATAAAATAAATAAAAATAAATAAATTATAAAAATAAAATAAATGAGATCAGACAGACTGCTTCAAGCGAGGCAGAATGCCTGATCTGATTTTCATGTTGTCTCAGCTCCTATTTATACTCGTTTCAACCATACATCTTCATCATTTCCATCATTCACATCAGTATAATATAAATTCATTATAAAAGCAACAGTAATCAGTGCTATATATGTACGCTCGCAGTTCAAATTTTTCGGGAAAAATTCAAAATAGTTTGAGACCACACCTTGCTTAACATCCGATTACAAGCCGAGCCAAGCCAAGCTGAGCCAATATGCGTAGATTTATAAGCGCTTTTATGTTAAAATTTTGCTCGCTTTATATATATAGTATATAAATTCATTATAAATGCAACAGTAATCAGTGCTATATATGTATGCACGCAGCTCAAATTTTTCGGAGAAAATTCAAAATAGTTTGAGACCACACCATGCTTAACATCCGATTACAAGCCGAGCCAAGCCGAGCTGAGCCAATATGAGTAGATTTATAAGCGCTTTTATGCTAAAATTTTGCTCGCTTTATATATATAGTATATAAATTCATTATAAATGCAACAGTAATCAGTGCTATATACGTAACCACGCAGTTCAAAATTTTTTGGGAGAATTCCAAATAGTTTGAGATCACACCTTGCTTAACATCCGATTCCAAGCCGAGCCAAGCTAAGCTGAGCCAAGCCCAGCCAAGCCAAGCTGAGCCAATATGCGTAGATTTATAAGCGCTTTTATATTAAAATTTTGCTCGCTTTATATTCAAATATCCCAATATAACAAATTCTCCATCTTATTTTAAAAATTTTCTTTGATGCTTTTTAATCAGTCAGGTCACAAAAATCATTATCGATATCGCGATAAAATCAAATTGAAAATTGTTTAAAGTTGTTGATAAAAGTAACTAGTATATAGTAAAAAACTTAAATTTTTCTGAAAAAATTCAAAATAATTTGAGACCAGTGGTGTAGTCCTAAAAAAAAAGTACCGGAACGGCGTCGGAACGGCTAAAAGATAATAAAATATAAGAAGTAAAGAAAGATAAAAAAAACGGTTTTATTTCGACATACTATTTTTAATCTTTATTTAATTCATATATTTTAATTTTACAACAATTTCCAAAGAGAGTTAATTGAAATGTTTTCTGATGAAGATTTTCTTGTCTGGTTATCATCAGCAGAACGGTGTGTTCGAAGCCATGTTATAACGTAATTTTCAGGATTAAAAATATTTAGTGGTGGTCCGTGCATTTTAATAAATAATAAATTTGAAACATTTTCAATAAGTAAGCGATTTCTCCTGTCATTTAATATGAGGTTCATATTACTAAAACCTCTTTCGCATTCAGAAGAGCTACAAGGTATTAGTTTGCCATACAACATTAACTGATTTAAGTGGTCTGCAGGTGGATTTCTTCCTCCATCATCTAAATAATCTCTGTATTCACTATAACATTTTTTAGACGACAAATTAAACCTTTTGCAAAGTGAATGAATTTCTTTTTCTCCATATCCAAGCGGAATGTCACTGGGCCATTCGTTTTTTTCTAAAATTCGAAATTCATTTACAATATTTGTTTCAGGTGATACCGAGTTTACAATTAATCTGCGATTTATGCTGTTGATAATACTTTGCAGAAATTGATTTCTTTTAATGACAGATACTTTGCTATTACCTGTAATAGTTACTGTTCCCAATTTCATTTTTTCAATCGCTTTTGCAATTTCAATTAATTTATTCCCTTTTTCAGCATTTTTCATAGATTCTAAATATCGTATGCTTTGGCGAATTTTTTTATCTGCGTAAATAATCGTAGTACCTCTGTTTTGTAATGCCTCAGATAGCAGGGAAAATTCATAAAGGACATCATACATTAGCGCTAAATTTAACAAAAATTCTTTTGATGAAATGTGTTTATAAAGACCAAGATACATGCATTGTTCTGTTTTGGATCGATTCACATCTTGATTAGCTTGTATGAAATGTTTGCACAACGCTTCAAAATTTTGGTAAACCGCTACTGTTCTAAATGAACTTGCCACCCACCTAATACCTAACACACGGCCAATTTTTCTTATTTCTGTGTCTAGGTTTTGTGCGCATGACTCCAATTCCCTTTGATTTTTCGGTGACTGGTGGTAAAGAGTGTATAGTTTATCCATAAAAATTTGAAAATGGTTAATTCCATGTACTTCATCTATTGCATCGCCAACAGATAATTCTAGTCGGTGATTCACAGTGCCATTTAATGAGGTTTGGATATTTGTTTGTAAGTTGAGTGGAGACTCCAGTATTCCGCCCGAACATGACGCTCGCACCGTCACTGGTGAAAGAAATTAAATTGTGTGCCAAATAATGGTCATCAAACCCGTAACCTGCAAGACAGTTTAAAAGACTATTTGTAATGTTGTTGGCAGTCTGGCTTTCCAATTCAACTAAATCTAAGAAGAGATAATGCGGATCTTCCATTTTATTTATTTCACACTTAAAATAAATAATCAGAGTTGATTTTTTACTGAGCGTAGTAGATTCATCCACAAGAATCGATATTTTACCATTATTCTGAATAATTGTTTGGCATATTTTTGATTTCATTTGTTTAGCGATATGATTAATAACATTAGTACAAGAAAATCTTGATTTCAATCCAGGAGCAATATTTGTTCCATTTAATTCTTGTAATTGTGATAAGTCATATAAATCTGAGAATGGACGATCATGTTTAGCTATGTAATACGCTGTACGAAAAATTTCAGACGTAGAACTTACAGCAGAGTTGTTTAATTGATCTATTACTTTTTCCATGGGTTTTTTTTCTGCTTCTAGTAAAATTTTCTCGGCACTGATATGTGCTGCACTCTTAGCATGTTCATGAATTTTTTTTCTCAAAGACGTCAACTGTGAACTTTTATCTTTTCCATAATAAATTACAGTTGCGGTACTCCATTCTTTTGAAATGCTGACACTTTGAGATTTGGATGGTCCCAAAGTTCTTACTTTAGTGCATAATAAACATCCTAATTTTTCTGAATTGCAAGTAAGCCAATTATAGTTTTTTTTCTTTTCAGCCCACATATCAGCTGTCCAAATGCTGGGAAAACATGGTTTTATTTCTTCAGGTTTCCCATTCTCACTTTCATTTTCTATCAATTCTAAGTTGGTATTGGCAGAATCTTCATCTTCATTGTCGCGCTTTTGTTTTTTACAAAAAAAATCAAGAATGGTATTTCCCGTTTTTTTGACATCTGGACTCACGCAAATTTATATCCTTCTAAAAATAACATTAATAATAATATAAATTATAATATCATAATGATAATATTGTTGTATACACAAATAATTTATAATATAATATATTTTATTTTACGGATGGAGCCTAACATTTTTTTATTTATTACCCCACTTTCCTATATAAAAATGTATTTAAACAATTTGATTTAAAAAAAACAGTAAGTAATAAAAAGCAGAATATTTAAAGTAAATGTAAAATAAATAAAATAAAAAAATTACTTTTTTAACTTCCGCAAAAAACGCAAATATAATTTGAAACAATGTTTACTAAACCGTAAGCATAGCAACAATGATATAGCGTTGAATAATAAACAGTTTGAATAAAAAAATTGAAGTTATTCATCGTTTGTATTGGTATTGGTTAAAATTATCTATTAATTTCCAAAGTTAAATTTAACGCCTGTAAAATGTACTTTTTTTTATATTGAAATTGTAAAAAAAAGTGCCGGAACCCGTTCCGCCTCCAAAAAAAAGTACCGGAACGCCGTTCCGGCTCGACTACACCACTGTTTGAGACTACAACATAACACAATTGTATACAATTAGAATGTGTAAATACAACATTATTAATATATTATAAATAGGTATATATATCTATCTATCTATTTCTTTATTTAGTTCTGCCTGCCTATGATATTTGGTCAAATTTACGTGATAGGAATTGAATATAACTTTTACACCGGCTGATTAACTGCCATGCAGTAAAATAACTACTTTTAACATGACGTCATCTCCTCTAACGATTTCGCAACGAATTACCCATCCTATTTGATAAATTTTTTTTGATGTTTTTTAATTAGTCAGGTCACAATCATCATCATCAATATCGCAGTGAAATCAAATTGAAAATTTTTGAAAAGTATCTTTATTCATTTTATGATACTACTTGTTTAATAAAATTCTGTTTGAGACATATAACTAGAATATAAACATCCAGTAAAAACCGAAAAAGTGCTGTTTTTGGCGATGAAAAATGATGTGATAAGCATAACAAAAAAGGTCATCAGCCAAAAATGCTGGCTCACCTCACCCGGTAACCTTTACCAAAACAATAAACCACAACAATTATCAATGAAGTTAATAGAGATAAAATGACTTTTTTAGCGGCGAGGATGTCACAATTATTTAATCCACATGATTGCCTTACCGGCAATGGAATTATTAAATGACCTGGAGGTACATAAACCCATAGTGAAATTATATTTCTAACTACTGAATAAACCAATTAAACAAATAGCCGATTACAAAAACAATAAATAAACAACAAAATAAATAAATGAAATGCGGCTGTATTCCCCAAATAACAAATTAATCAGCGTTAAAATGCGTAATAGAATAAGATAGATCCGGTGATGCAATCTAACGTGATTATTGCACATGTGAAGCATTTGTGATGAATGCAATGTTTGAAGTTGATGTGATGCGATGAGAAGTAAGACTAGCATGAAGATGAACTGGACAGCCTATCCATCAATTCTTCAATCTTTGCTCTGTAGATCCTAAATCTGTGCAATCAACACCAATTCATGAAAATCAAGCGTCATAATTAATAAAAGCAGCAACCAAAAAAATTATTTTAAATATTATTGACAATTAGAGACACTACATACTTATCTCTAATCATTTCTAATTCGAGTTTTTCATCATTGTAACATTTCAATAAGAAAGCTTGGAGCACTGCATCTGGTAGGTGTACAAAACTTGCCACCTGTGTCATTGTAAGGCAAAAAAATTAAAGTCATAAGAACATAACTACCTGATGATTCACAACACGTAAATGCATACAATCAAGAGTGGAGATGGATTGTCCGTAGGATGACGAAGAGTCGACTTAAACGATGATGAAACGCATACTTGCAATGAAACACCGAAACAAGAATGAAAATGTTCGCCTGCACAGACAAAAAAATAAAGCCAAAAAGAAGAAGAGCACACAGTGACGACTAGACTACAAAGTCGAACCTCTTCACTGACGTCAACAATTCTGTATTTCTCTACTAGGTAAAATTTGACTTGATCCTCCAATGGACCATAGAAAATTCGCTCGATCAGTGGTATATGGTTCTCTTTAAGTATTTTTGTTTCTGTTTCAAAGTTAAAAGCAAAAAATGGGATTTAACTCTCAGAAGATATCGAACATGTTTAAAATGGAATAAAAATATTCTAAATTATTTCCGTGTCAGAAAAATAATTCTCTAAGCTATTGCTGTCAGAAAGATTTGAACATTCGACAATATATTAATGTAGCAAAATATGATAACGAGATAATGAATAATGACACTGCAACCGGTAGTGGATTTAAGCATAGACAGGTAACGGCCTGGAGTGCTAAATTTTGAAGAGCGGCAAAATTTGAAGGCCACGGCCTCAAAAATGCTCTAAAAACTTTGTTTCGTTTTTGAATAAATCAATGGTTGGAAGAATACATGCATTGCATTACAGGAGTAGTCTTTTTTTTGTTTAAAGTGCATTAAAAATGATCTGCGTTTAACGATTTCAGAAGAAAGGCTAAACTTCCTTGCAATTCTCAGTGCATTAAAGAGAGATTTAGTAAGCATGGACCTTAATTTTATTAATGACGAAGTTTTGACGTAACATTTTCGCTTTTTTAGGCTGTTTATTGCAAATATATTTTAAATAACGTATTATGTTAAATGTTCTTGAAGAATTTATGCAATAAAAATGTATTAAAAAATATTGCTTTAATGCGTAGTTTTGAATGTTGTAACTGGGGAGGCCCATGGGCAGCAGGGAGGTTGTTGTTTCGCCTAAGACTGCACTGCTCTCTTTAAAAAAATGTTGAAGAAAATGATTTATCTGGCGACTTATATTTAATAATATTCATTATAAGACTGAATACTAACTAACCCCCACTCGATCTAACAGCACATAAGCAGAATTCAGATGGCGAATTATCAACCTACAACATTATTAATTACAGTTACGTTAATTATTATCAACATCGCCAGCACAAGTGCAAAGATATTAGCATCAACAAACAACTTGATAAACGACAAAGATAATAATACGATGAAAAAAATTAAGATAGAAATTAATTGTAGAACATTGGCAATATTTTCAGACTTTGAACTTATCAAGCAAGAGTTTGATGACTTGATCTGATGAGTCATAATTGGTGACGTTAACGTTGGTTAAGCTGCCATGCATCGGAGTAAACATGCTTGTCTGAAATAAACAATTTGTTGACTTTTAATTAGTTATTTAGTTAAATAGTTAATTAATTACAAAACTGTCAACTCTACATAATGTCTATTAAAGATTTAAAGACAAGTGAGAGTGGGAAAGAGAGAAAAATAAATAAGAAAATACAGAATTACTGCATTCAAAATCTTTTCGTAATTTAAGAACACAAAAACACGAAGGAATGATAATCAAGAGAAGACGTGAAGAAAGCGAAATAAAGACCTCGGTACTGAAAAGGTGACCATTTATGATTGACAGCCTCTTCCTGATGGGATTCCTCTTCTTCGATCGCATGACCACATTACTTTGCGAACGTGATACCTTTAAAAATTTTATGTATTGGTGATTAGAATGAAAAAATGTAGAACTGATTATTTTCTAGACATCAATCAAAAATTTTTTTTATTCTTTAGAGATCAGAATCTGACAGATGCAGAACAAACAGTTACAACAAATGAAGGCAAAAAATAGACACAACTAAACGAAACAACATCTCATACAGGACTGGTCACTTTGAAACGTTGGTGGTCATCCAATGCTGAACAAAAATTTTCATTGGTCAGTTTTAAATGTGGGCTATCGTCTGAAGTTGGACTCAAATTTTCATTTGTTGATTCAATGACTGTTTCAATGTTTGAATTGCTACACTTTGGCAGATTCAAAAATGTTTCAAGCTGTGATTCCTGTTGTTTCATAAAACTTGCTGAATTGGTGAAGTTTACATGATGATATTAGTGATGACTACATGAACATAATGCAGAGATGACCATGAATATAAAAAATTATATAAAATTAAATTAAATGTAAAAAGTGGTTGGTGATAAAAAAATTTAGAAAATGATTTTGGAATACTCTACAACTTTATTTGTTTATTTATTTATTAATATATTTAAATTAAATACACCAACAAAGCTAAAACATATATAAACTGGACATTTGCATGAACTGACATTTGAAAAACTGTGCCTGCTGACTGCATGCTGAGATTTCTTCTCTTCATCTTTCAACTTCAACCTAATTGGTTGTAGGATGCCCCAATATATCTTCAATGATCCTTTCAATACATCTGTCTCGTTGCCCAACTCATCCTATTTAATATATGATACATCCTTTTATCTACAAATGTATTAATTTTATTTTACATAATGATAAAAAACATTGGGTTTTTTTATTTTATTTTCTTACAGCATGTGCATCCAGCCCCAGGGCTAAATAAATTTTGCCTATAGTAATAATTGTAATAAATTTTTGTAATAAATTTTAGTAATAAATTTTTGCCTATACTAATATAATATAGGCCCGATGCCTGCCCTATATACATGATTTCCTAACAATTATTTAATAAATCATTTGTTTTATTTGATATAAAATATAAATGAACAAAAACTCACTTTTTCAAAATTAATCTGAAAATTAGGCTTGTCTTGATAAAATTCATTATAGATTAATAACTTTGCGTTGAAGTCAGGCCTGTTGTTTTAGTACAAAGTATAAAATTATATTAAAAACAAGTCAGTGTCTGTTGCCTAATATCATTTCATTGTGTATGTACGCATTGTATGTATTTATGTATATTTTATTAATTTTTAATGTAAAAAATTACAAAAGAAAACTGAAAAAGAAAGATGAATCTAACTAACCTGTGCATTTTGTAATTATTATAATTATAATTCTAGAAAAGGAAAACTCAAGATAAGTATCTACATAACATAACAGATATTTTAATTTTTAGTATTTGATTTAATTAAATCTTTCACTCCACTACCATTAGCACTACACCATACAATACAATGTTTGTATGTAAATCCTTGATTAGTTCTAATTGTATGCACCAGCTATAAAGGCCAGACTAAACTTAGTAGAGTAGATAGTTAATTAGAGATGGTGAATGACTGGCGGCTGAACCAAATGAACAAACAAATTAATATTAGGCCAAAGAGAAACTTTGAAAGGCAGTAGCACTCATGCTCTACAACGTTTTCTCTCAACCGAAATGCTTTAAGAAACGATCAACTGGTACCATCCTTCTATACATACATACATAAAGAAAAATAATACTCCACTGTATGGGATTGCCTGTTTAAAATTTTTACGATTTAATGATAGAACGCCTAATATTAACACTTATCGATGTAGGAAGTTTCGGCGCTATCAGAATCGAAGATTGATTGGACCGACTTCGCAATCACGAACCGCTGACAACTTTAACAAATAGAAAATCTATTACAAAAAATAATTTAATTTCATTAACTTGCAGAAAAAACAACACTAGTGAAAAAATTAAAATGTAAAAAATCAACATCTACTATAAGCAAGGGAATTATTTCAAAGTGACGTTACAAAGAGAGAGACTGAGGTCAGAATCTTCTCTGGCTTTTTTGACCTCCTTAAGATGAAGAATGGTATTGGTGAAGTGCTTGTTTATTTGGTCGAGTTCATCGCCGGCCTCAAGCACCTCAGAATCAGTTCGAATTTTGCTGATCAGCTGAATGAGAACATGCGGGGTGACCTAGGATTGATTCAAAAACTTCATTGAATTAATCGATTCATTTAATAATTTATTGCTTGACCTACCTGACTAAATTCTTGCAACAACACAGCTGCTAGTACAACCAACTCATTACGATTATATTTTAACAATCATTGCTGCCTAATGTAATAATTCGATTACTCACACTGAACAAGTTGGAGCAGGCATGCTCAACAGTTTTTATCTACAGGCGGTATTGGATTGGGGGGGGAGGGAATTTTGTGAGCCGTAAAAAGTGTAGAAGCTATATAACACCATGTTCAGTTATGATAAACATCTATTAGCCTAATTGTTATTGAATGACTTTTAAAAATATAATCCAATAATTAATAAAATTATCAAAAAATAATAATAATGTGACGACTTTCGACATTAAAAATTTTAAATTTCCCTGTTCGTCGCTTTCCAATTACCAAAATTGAAATTACAGAAAATATATTGATCATTATTATTGAGCAATAGTTGAAGACATTGTTGAGCGAGTTATCTAAAATACATTTGGAGTATGTTCGGCGGCGGAATAAATTGCTTAACTTAACGGGTCATACGTTGATCATGCCTGGGACGTAGCTTATAGTTTAAAAAATAAAATACTTACCTCGTCACAACCTTTCTCGTAGTAGTAAATGTACTTGTTTAATATTTCAACAAACAACTGAAGCTGTACTGTCTTATCCATGCAGCTGGTAGCTATGCGGATAGCTTTTTTTAGACATTCATTTACCTTCGGCCCATCTCTCATCTTCCCAGACGAGCGAAAATTGTTTAAATATTGTTATTGATTTAATATCATTAAATCATTTATAGATATAAAATTTACCATTTATTAACTATTAACAACTATTAACACATATTATTAATTAAAATGATACA
The DNA here is from genome assembly GCF_000326865.2 of Helobdella robusta. Lineage (NCBI taxonomy): Eukaryota > Metazoa > Annelida > Clitellata > Rhynchobdellida > Glossiphoniidae > Helobdella > Helobdella robusta. The sequence goes on along the minus strand of NW_008703617.1, from coordinate 113,505 downwards.
TTAACTAAGACTAATAGGAAGAGAATAACTTTTTTTAAATTATATTATGTCAAAATGTTAATCAAACAATGGAAACATATTCAAGCGACCAAACGAAGCAACCCAACCTCTTGTCCATCTTTATCTTTGATTTTTGATGACCAGAATATATGTGAACATGTTAACACTGCACGGCATTGATCAGGTTTCTTCAGTAATTTTGCCGCAGAGAAACCACATTGGTTCCTGGATGTTGTTTTTCGGTGAATAAATACTATTTAGATTTGGTATCAATAAGAGTCATTTCATAATTTGATAACCTCAATGGGCCATGATTTTCCTCAGAAAAGCATGCTATCTTTTCTAAAGTAGCAATGATGAGGACAATAGCATTCAACTGAGCCTTGCTCTCTCCTATCTCTTCCTCGTACAAAGTGAATGCCTGCGACCGTCATTATATAACTCACGTGTTACATTTTTATAGATTAAAAAGACAATCTTCAACTTAGGTTTCACTTATGAATTAAATGAAAGCAAATAAAAGTACTTGGGACATGAACTCATATGCAACTGTCTCATGATCTTCAAAAGGTATCTGAGACACCGTCAGTGCTCCCTGCAGGAATAGCCTGTAATTTTTATATTTCGTCCAATCAATCCTCAATTAATTTTATCTACTAACTAACTTAGCAAACATCTATTTAAGTCAACAATTAAATTAAATGAATCAACAACCGAATCTGATAAATCAATCAATTATTAGATCAACAAACCACAACCACCAGCATGCATTTGCATATAGTGAAAAATTAACCATAATCTTAGCCAGCCCTATTTCGAGATCTTAGTACAAATTTGTTCCACAGAAGATTAAAAAATCTCGTGTGAATCCTCAATTTTTAATACCGCAACCGACGTAGCGAATGAATCAAGAAACCTTAATGCCAATTCAGTTAGTTCGGCTTTAATGAGTGCTCCGATTGTTTGGTGACAAAGTTGGAAAATCTTTTGACATTTCTTATCCCACTTTGGGTCCTTTAAAATGGGGAGAAAATGTTTGCTTCGGTGAATGAATGCAATTGATCAGGAAAGTTGAAGTAATTTGATAGTTTTCATAAAATATTAATCAATAAATTTATCAATAAAAACAGTCAACAACACAATAAACAATCAGTTAATTATGGCATAAACCAGCCAGCTGACCAACCAATCAACCAACCATTGATTTGAAGTCATTGTATGCAAGAGCAAGTTTGTATGCAGCAAACACGAGGGGAGGCATCGTGTATTTGATCCTCATGTTCCCTCCATTGCCAAATATCTTTCGAGCAAGACTCAACACCTTAAAATAATAATAATATTTCTCTCGCGATTGACCCTAATGTTATTATAAAAAATAACAGTATCGGTAACATGTTATAATAATTATTAACATTCATTCAAGCCAGCCAACCAACCGACCGACCGACTAACCAAATATTGTTGGTCGAGATTCTGAGCTTGAATGAGGTTAATCAGCCTTGCTATGTAATTTTGTTCCTCCATGAAATCTTCCTCATCAAACTGATCCGACTGATCAGTCTGATCCTGGATCAACGGAGACAGCAGGGTTAAAACTTTCTCGACCTGACAGCAAAAATTTTGGAAAATAATATTTTAATATCCAAAAATTCAATTTTTTACATCAATAAAAACGTATTTTAAAATAAAAATTTGGAAGCAAGTGACATTACTTAATAAACGACAGATTATGAGTTTGATGGAAAAAAACCGACTGGTTGGTGAGGCGTGAACATGCCCAACAGTATCACCAATTGTTGAACCAAACTGTTGAAACAAGTGCCAACAGAAGATGTTTACACGAAATTAGACTTGTTTTAAGAGTCGACCTACTTGAATAATTTCTAGCAAATTGACATGAAAAACTGAGGCTGAGTTATGCAAAGAAGTACTTGAACAAAAGTGAATATTTTTGACAACGATTTTGTTTACAAACGAAACTCGCGTCTCGTTTCCTAGAAATCTGTGAAGCATCTTGCGGTGAGGTACGTGCACAACTTCTGGAGTTAGCTAAATCAGGTTTTTTGAAATGCAGAAACACGCAAAAAACGCTTGGTTTCTTAAAACATTAAGTCAGCAGGTAAAGTAGTATGTAAAAATTTGATATCCAGAAACTGTTGTCTGCCGCAAGCTGACAGTGCTACTTGCCGAAGGTCAAAATTAATTTAATATGTTCAAATCGATGAGTGTGAACAATTTTTTGAGCAAGACTGTGTAACGAACTATGCAGCAAACTAAAACTGGACTGTAGAATAAAATAATACCATGAAAAAACGCTGGTTTAAAATAAAATTTAGAACATGAAATGATCAAAAAAACTAAAAAAACACATCGACGAAAGACATTCTGAGTGTTTACGGTTATTTGTATTTATTTTATTTCATAATTATTTGGAGTTATTAAGTGAAAAATTCAAAGTTCTAATTATGGGCCATGGTGACCAATAAATGAAACCTGTTCTGGGTTCATGATGATGGTCTCGTTGTCTAATATATTCTGGACAATGTGGCAGCAAACACTTTTGCGTGGTGCATAATCAAGGTAATCGAGGAGAGCAATGTAATGTTCGAGTTGCAACAAGCGAAGGACATCGTTATATGAATCTACAGGAATCTTCAGCAAACGCGACAGCTCTCTGCAGACCGCTGTACTTGCCTCGACACTGTTCATGTTATAGTGCGATATTCTGTGTCATGTCGCTTGTTTTGTTGCATTGGATCATAAACATCACGAAACTGAATTGATATTAAAAAAAACTGAAAACTAGACTACAAATATAACGACAAATTAACGAAAAATAGACGGAACGGATTCACGAGAAACCGCTTACATATTAAATAAAGACTTAAACTGAAAATTTTGATAATGACTGTAAGTAATTTTAGTAATCTTTATAATATTTAACAATGTGTTGCAGTTAATGTTTATTTATTTAAATTGTACAAATTACCTACTGATCTAAATTTAACTTATGAAAAATTTCATCTGTGGTTTCGAGTACTTTGTCAACATAATCGATCTTTTCCGGGTAGCACTTGATGGCGAGGTTGATGAGTGAAACCTGAAGGGAAACTACATCTTCTATCGGGGTATTTGTACGGTTCTAAAACAAAATTATAACAGCTCTTTAGGGGTCTGTGAGTACTCGGCATAATATCAAGATGGAAAAACATGTTATATCATTTCAATAGATTAAGATATTAACGACGGATCAATGTCTATCTACGCTGCCAGCCAGCCAGTCAGTCAACCTGCAATATGGTTGAAATTTCCTGTGAGAAGACATCAAAAAGCCGATAGGTGTCTTTCAGGTTACAGTCTGTTGATCCCTTGTTTATAAATACGGCTAATCTAGGAAAGTTAATGATTAAATAAATTCTATTGAGTCGCTAATCAACAAAACCATTTATAGGAACACCATAGAGCAATTTCCGATTTTGCAATCATAAGTCAAACAGCCTACAACTAATAATTCAAGCAATCAAACAGACAAAAAATCTAAATTACAAGCAACCTGTCGATAAAAGCAATCAGTATATTTTTAATGTTGACATCAGCATGCAACTCCGCACATGCTTGCAAGAAGCTGGAAAGTGTCTGTAGATGGTATTCATCCGGGAACACCTGGTGGTGAGGGTTTAGTTTTTAAAATTCCAAGTTCAATTTAGTGAGAAACATAATTGAAAATATTCACAACTTTTAACTAAAGTGAACATATAAAAGAGTAAAAACAGTCAGAACTGTGACGGTAAGGATAACAAAACAGAAATAAAGAGGAGAAGAAAGAGATACCTGGATGATACATTCCATTAGATATTCCTGTGCAATGGCATCCTTACAACTAACTACTTGCTCCAGAACTCCTGGAAGAACCAACTGCAATAATAATGATGATGTTGATGACCAGTGGCATTGGTGTCTGTGATTAATTGTTCTAGCTGCAATCAACATACCTTGGTGTACAGATCAATATTGACACTTTCCAGCTGACTGAGACGAACCAGATTGGTTCCTACTAAAATCCTCAACTCCCTCCTTTCTTGTTCTCTCTTTTCACGATCTCTCGTGTGTCCCTGATGTTGCATGCGCACCCACAACTTGTTCATTTCCGCAAAATTCAACTGGATGAAAGAGATGGAATCTTTAATGGTTCCTGAGTCTGTGTCAATGCTGTCATTGTAGGCCGTAGATGGATAAGTTACAGAAGATTAGACAGCAGACAGATGAACAGATTTGAAGAGAATATGAAGAACTAACTTTCCAGTGATGACCTTGTTGAGGCCAGCTATAGCTCTGGGAGCTGCATGCGAAGCGACCACCACGTCCTCAACTCTGCAATATTCATCATTATATGTAATTGAAGAAAGCTATTGAATGATTTGTAGCCGTCACAAAATAAGTGAAGCAGCTATGCAAATCTGCGCTGTATGAATGTCGATAGTGTTATTATTATTCATTCTAACAAAATAAGGAGTTAAAATTTATTAAAAAAAACACGGAATCAAACGGACAAGAGCCGCCATCTTCACTAACTCTTCGACGTCATCAACGTCAGGCAGGACATTCTTAGCACACTGCAACAGATAATTCCTGAGAAATAGTCCTCTCAAAGGATGCTGCACGCCCCTGCACATCTCAACGAGATCCTTCAGGACATCCTTACGAGACAGCTCGTTAGATTTTATGTAAACTATTCCAACTGTAATCAGTAAGTACCTTTAAAGACAGACCAAATAACTATTCACTTTTGGAAAAAGTTATTAAAAATTTTTACTCAAACTAGCCTAAACGACAACAAACAATTTAAACCCAAGGCCACTTCAACTTTTAATTATCATCAATATGTTCACTAGTAGTTTTACACTCAAGTTACACAATATATAAATACTACAGTCAGTTTTGTCAATGCTGATGTCCCTGAAATAAATATTACCAGACCAAGCATTTATGAAGATAAAAAAAAATTTCTGATATATTGTATCAGCAAGAAAAAATGAAGTTAAACATAGTGGGAGTTATTTGGTAGAGCTAACAATCTTGGAATGATGTTTCCAGCATACTGCACCAGTTCATAAAGGTCTGCAACCCTCCTTCCTCTGTTGAATTCATCTAGCAGGTAGGCCTCCAAATGCAAAAGTTCATTTGTGATGGCCATATCTATGACATGATGGTGTGCTGCTTATAATATTTATTTGATTTTGTCATGAAAATAAAATCATTAGCATCCATTTAACTGACATATTTTACATTCAGCATCAGCATAATTGTGTATAGTATCAATACATGACTCGCAAGCATCTCCAACACCATCAAATGCATGCATCACCATCACCAACATAATTCATAATAACTCTTGGGAGACAGCATAGAGGTTCTCAGCTCAGAAAGCATGTTTGATGCATGTTTCAGTCCATCCATTAATTTAGATTTATCCTAATACAAAAAATATACACGTAAAAAATTGTGTGCATGACTGAATACATACATTCAATAAAATTAAAAATTCTGTCAGTGAAATAAAAGTATTGATAAAACACTAATAAGAATAATAGTGACCAGGCATCGTTTCATTTGGAATGATTGGTTCCTCACATTGGCCAGTGCCTCCTCCAACAACTTTTCTTGCTCTTCTTGTGGTGTCATCATCTCATCTGGCCAATAACCAATAAGAGAAGAAAGAACTAATAAATATACAAATGTATATTTCAAAATTTCCATGCTAATAAACATTGTACATATAGAATCTATATTATAGATTAATAACTATATAACATAGAATACAAATACCTCAACTTTTATGTCTATAAAAAAGTTTTTATGACTCACAAGACACTGCTTAAGTTTCATGAGCCAAGTGGATCATCAATTTACATGTTATTCAATTATTATTGTTGTTAGAAAAATACACTACCTTCAGCTTACATATACATGTGTGTTTATAGTATATATCAAATCAAATCAACATATAGGCTGGAAGGAGACCACAATTGATGCAATATTTGATAAAATCTTCTGAATTTTTAGTTTTTAAAAGTTTACAATTGTAGTATATATGTATGTAGCTATTTTATTAAAATTTATTTAAAACAGAATTGTAACAAGAACAATGCTATCCAGAGAGCTACTCAGAGCACACACACATTGATGAAAATAATAAAAAATTAAATTGTTTCTTAACTTAATTTTTAATAAAATTAAAAATTCTTATTTATTCACTACACAATGAATAATTTTTTAAAATTTTAGTAGTTAATTAAGTCAAGGAAAGAAAACGCCCATCCTCATTAATTATTAAACATAATGATCAACACTCAGCCAACCTAACTTCACTTCATTTTAAAATTTAAACTTAAATAAAGAGAACATGAAGTTTTTATTAAGTCATAAATAACTTTTATTTTAAATTAAATTAAACTAATTCTTTACAAAATGTATTATTAAATTTTCAGTTAGAACTAATTAAAGGATTATTTTTTTTATTAATTTATAACTTCATTTTTTAAAATTAAGTATGAGCTGAGATGAGATGAGTACATGGTACAAGCTACAAGGAGACCAACAAATGAAAGCAGCGAACAATGTGAATAAAATTTTAATAAAATTTATTTTGATATCAAAATAAAAATTTATTGAAAAAATTTAGCTTACAAAATTGCAAATTACGCCAAAACCAACGAAACAGCCAGCCGAATTGATGAAGAGGTGCTAAAATTAAACTTATAATCTTATGATAATTATTGTAAGTGGGTGCGTTTCAATTAAAATAAAAATTAAATCAGATCAATCAATCAATCAATCAATCAATCAATCTATCTATCAATCAATCTATCTATTAATCAATCAATCAATCTATCAATCAATCAATCAGCCAATCAAAAAATCAACCAACCAACCACCCAATTTGTTTCTGCAATGTTCAACTGCGCTCCTTATTGAATTTTTCAAACAGATTGGTCTTGAGCTCCGCTCTGAACTTTGTAGGTGATGGAGAAGTAGTTATAGATGGAGGTGTGAGAGTTCCAGAGAAAAGGTCAGAAAAAGCAAGAGCAGGTTGGTTTAACGTAAGAGTGTTTAGCAGGAACTGAGAAACACTCACATACACATTGCGTAATTATTTGTAATTTTGTTTTACACATGTTTACACAGGTTTATGCATGTATGGCCGCTTGAATATGTAATGCTATCTTAATTACATTGTCAAGCCAACAAATCAACAAACCATCCAAACAACCTACAAATCAATCAATCAACCAACCAATCAACCAACAAATCAATCAACCAACCAATCAACTAAATAATCAACCAATCATTCAACCAATCAATCAACTAATTAATCAACCAATCAATCATCCAATCAATCAACCAATCAATCAACCAACCAACCACTCAACCCACTTAGGTACCAAGCCTTCTGTTTTAAAGAAGGAAGCTGCAGGCTGATGATTGATGCGTTCGCATGAATTATTAATGTTCTTTATTTTATTTGATTTAGTAATTACTAAACTTTGATTTTTTGCAATTTTAGATGACTTATGTTAAAAATTCATGAACGTTTGTTTGTTTTCAATGAACGATTTGACATTAAGACGAAATGTACTAGTGTGTTGAGTGAAATATTTCATTCTGACATTGCCCCGACCAACCATGTGCTCCTAAATTTCTTACACGGGGGTCCACCTATTTTAAACAAGAGAATTTCATTATGTGAACACACACACAGACAAACACAAACAAGACACACACACAAACAAGCACACACGCATTTGTATATGAATCCATGTAAATTTGTACAAATATATGTGTGTGTATGTGTATGTGTTTGTTTGCGCACATATTCATATATGTTATATGTGATTGAAAGCGCTCTCTATTTCATTTTTTCTCTCTTTCTCTCTCTCTCTCTCTCTCTCTCTCTACCTTTTTTGTGTGTGTATAATATAAAAAGGGTGGCATTAACTTGCTTTGTTTCAAATAAGTAGATTGCAATTTCAGTGAGAGGATTATTTTACTGAAATTTATTTAACATATAGTTAATATATAATTTATTCCTGAACTGTTTATAAAGGTAATACTGAAAAGAATTATATATACGATTTTTGACGATATATTGAATTTATCTAATCTCATTAAATTTTTGTTTCGACACGTTCCAACTTTTTAACTGCATCAGTGGCGACGATGGTTGCTCTGGCGAGAATTTCATTCCTAACGATGTCAGCCTTCCCAATCATCTGCTCCTTCTTCCTGTCCTCTTCTTGTAAGAATATCGACCGGCCACCCATTCCTAGCTATTCACCCGCGAAGCTACGTGGGCATCATCATCATCACCATCCTCACCGCCAACAACGACAACAACTACAACCCCATCAAACTCTACGGAAAGATGAAGAAACGATATTTTTTAAACAAGTGAATCGGGCAGAGAGGAATGAAAGACAGGGTGAGAAAGATAGCCACAAACGCATTGAGAAGCGTCAGTACGATGACGACGCAGATCTGCAGCAACTGCCGCGTTTTGAAAAGGAGAACTTTCAACAGCACCGTGATTATCCTCACAGGCATCATCACAACCACCATCCTCAAGATGTCATCATCATCAACAACAACAGCAACAACCACAATAATTATATAATTAACAGCAAACATAACAGCGACAACACCGATTACAATTCATACGACGACCAGGCTGAATATAAAACTAGCAAGGATGTTTCCTCCTTGGTCCCATGCGTGGCGGGCAGTCGCAGCTCAGTTTGGTTCAAATTGAAAGGTTCGCCTGTCAACAACGAAGAAGATATTGACGTGAACAATTTCGAAACATCTCTAAAAAACACAACCGACTTTGGAAGTTTATTCGTACAAAACCCAACAAAAAGCACCAACAAAAACAAAAATTCAACGAAAAAGCGCACCAGAAGAGGTGCAAGCTCTACAGATCGCCATGGTCCTCTTCGCACTAAAAAACTAAACACCATCTACGTCAATAAGAACCAGGTGAGTGATACCGAATGCACTTTCAAGAAAAAACTTCGTGTCCTGGGCGACGGTTATTTTCCAACGCGGGTCCTAACTGGGGAGTGCGGCAAATCTCATTGCCACCACGGCATCTCAAATTGCGTTCCAAAGAAATACCGAGTTCCGGTGATGAAAAAAATCGGTCGATTCTGCGGGGCAATCGAGGAGAAGGAACGACTCAGGAAGGTCGTCTACGAAGAAGCTTGGAAGTCGATTTACATGGAGGTGATCGTTGCCTGCCAATGTGACTTCAACAGGGAACAAATATTTCCAAGCTCTAAAAGTTGAAGCCAGAGATTTGCAACTACATATCTAACATTGATGGAACGCTGTTTTAACGCTTGCCTAGCAAGCATTGCTGCTACAGTAGCCTAAAATATGATCGGATTCATGGAGCTGAAATGAGGAAGTTAAAGAATGGCATCTTCTCGAGCGACAATTGTCTGTCTCGTCATCGTTATCGCTGGCACGGTTGAAGAGTGAAGTTGAAGAACACTGATGATATGAAACGAAACGCGGACCGTCAACAAATGAAGCCAACGTTAGCAAAAAAAGAAAGAAAAACAGCACATCCCTGCAAAATGTGCCCGCGATTTTGACCTACAGAAGAACTCAATGATGGCGCACTCTCACAGCCACTGGTGGTACACACACACGCTTATATACGCACTATTTTCAGGTGCTTCGTTTAATATTAACAGATATATTTATTAATTATCTAGTATTTATTCAGTTATTTCTTTATTATTATTTTTCATTTTAAATTTTGTTTTCAATTTTGCCCTATTTATTCGAAATTATTGTTTGCCAACGTGTCTCTACACAAGCCCTTTGTTTGTTCCATACATATTCATATAGACACAATGTTTATATATGTGTATAAAATTGTTTGAACAATTTTTGCATAAGTTGTTTGAACTAATGCATGCATGGCTTTTTACGCTATTTATTTTGCCCGCCGTCGTTCATAATTTATAACCACACTTGGCAGACAAGTTATTTTCAAAATGTTTTTACGCCACTATTACTTAACTTATTTCTATAGACAATCATGCAAACCACTCTCCCTCTCTCTCTTTCTCTCTCTCACTCTCTCTCTCTCTCGATGCTCAACAAGCGATTATGATGATGATGGTGATAATGAGGAGGAATTTTTCAAGAGCAGCGTAAATTCAACATAAAAACACCTCAACACCTGTCATAAGAACAACACCATCATCATCAACGCCATCGTCATCATCATCAACACCATCGTCATCATCATCATCAACATCGTCATCATCGCTATTAACAACAACGACAACAACAACATCATTTCAACAGCGCCGAATATCACTAGAGCAATTTTGTTTGATAACATGAAATGTGTTCAGCGTAGTTTTGAAAGCACGAATGTCCTGGCGGTCTGTTGCTTCAATAAGAAAACTCATCCAATGACCCATTCAATTTGTACTCGTAGATAAAATTTCCCGCTTATCTGCGGCTGATGCTGTTAATATCTTCAAGTGAACAAGAAGTTTAGATAATTTTTGTCGATCGAATCTCTAACCACAACCAGCGCACTGCCTATTTATTTTCAATTATTTGTTCCTATCAAAGTTTTTTATTTCGTATTTATTTATTTGTAAATAATTTATTGTTTTTTAAATTTATTTGTTTATTTATTTCATGTTTATTTATTTATTTATTCCTAACAATTTCAACTTTACATCGTCAGGTCTAGAGATTTTCCTTCTTAAGCAGCAGCTGTGATATTTTTGAAATAAAACATTACATATCAACAACTCTTCTGCAAGTTCTTTTGAGTTAATTTCTGAGTCAATGTTCTGAAGATGATATGCTTCTCTCAATACCGCCACTACTACCACTACTACAACTACTACAACTACTACTACAACTAATACTACTACTACTACTTCTACTACTACTACTACTACTACTACTCATATAACGCCCCACTAGTTCGCATGTGCATAATCATAATTTCAGAGAAGTATGAAGTATAAAATTTAATTTACAGCACGTTCTGCACAGTTATGTCTATGATGACTGCATAATAGTGCATATATTTATATACATATATATTTATATATTATATATATTATATGATGTTGGTGCAATTTATAAATCGTGAAAGAATGCCAAACGCGTCGGGTATGTCGAGATTGTTGTGACTTTTTGATTTGGCAGCAATAAAGTGCTGGCTGATGTAATAACAATTATAACATCATTGCCGTAGTCTGCAGTGATAATTAGGGTAATGATGATAATGATCGTGATGGTGGTGGTGGTGAAAGATCTATAATAATAATGATGATAATAATGGAAGGCCAATGATAGAATTGGAAAATAGTTAAAAACCGGAATGATTATTCGCATGCTCATTGCCAGCTTGATTGTCATCCGAATTCTTTTCATGAAAATTGCAAGTAGACATGTCAGCGGGTCCAGAGGTGTGCACTACCACCAAGAAGCTCTGACTACTTCTTAATTCATTATCTTCGCTAAAAATGATGAAATATTACATTAGCCTCAAGTGTGTGTGTGTGTGTTCGTGTGTGTGTATGTGTTCATGTGTGTGTGTGTGTTTTTGCCCAAGTATTATCAGTATTTATTATTAGAGAAACGTACGTATGAAGAAATCACACAATTTAGTTACGTATCAGTTATGTGATTCGCTATTGTTATTATAAGCGTTCATGATTGTGGATGTTCCAACTGCCATTTGTATTATTGTTGCATTCATGGTGAATATGTTTCAATTATTATCATTAGCAGCCTCAGTATTATCATTGCTGTCTCTCTTCGTGTTATGTTTATTATTTTGTCAGTCGCTAACGATTTTAATCTGCTGAATGAGACATTTTTTCGTTTGTACGTCATTAGCGAGAAACCACCTCGCACATAACTGGCTGTCGTTATCGTTGTTGTTGTTGTTGCTGTTGTCGTTGTTGTTGACAATATCATTGTTGTTGTTATCGTTGTTGTCCAATGCGAGCTAACGCCATGATAAGATGGTCTGTTGCAGCCAGCGGCATCTAAAACCATTGTTGAACTCCACACACATGCGTTCGCGTACACGCGAACGTACACACGTACACATGTACGAACATGCACACACATACACACGTGTATAATATAATTGTGCACTTGTACTATCACTTGATTGAAGAAAAGACCAGCCATCTGTTCGATGAAAGATCGTGTTTTGTGGTAACAATACAATTCAATACATGTTTGATTGTAGTTAATGTTTGTTGAATGTTCGTATGTTTGTTAGCCTCTCACTCTCTCTGTCTCTCTCTCTCTCTTTCTCTCTCTTTCTCTGTCTCTCTCTTTCTCTCTCCGTCTCAGCGTTTGTTACAGCACTCAGAGGTGGTCCAACTATTTAACATAATACATTTATTATTATAAAGACATGCTCACACACGCACACATACATACAGACACACACGTGTTTATACTTTATTTATGTATGTATGTATACCAAAATGTTAGAAGATAAGCACTGATGTATGGAGGGAAATATTTTAAATTCTTCAAATATTTCATTCAACATTTTTATATTAAGTACTGTTATTATGTATTAAAATATTAATATGTGCATGGAATGTCATGTGTGCTTTCTATTGACTGTGTGTGTGTATTTGTTTGTTTGTTTGTGTGTGTATGTGCGTGTGTACGTGTGTGCGTGTAAGTAACCGGCTGGTAGATTTTGGAATCTGCACATGAATACATTGTACATTTGCAGCGAGGACTTTTTCATGCCCACCCATCATGATTGTTTCTCTTCTGGGGTTGAAATAGCTTTGTTTTAAAAAATTTTCACAGATTAAGTCAGCAAAGTCAGGGATGTGTCATTTGCCAGATTTGTATTTTGCTTGATAAAAATGTTTCATAAAATATTTATTGAAAGATCGATTGATTGGTTGAATGAATGAACGAACGAACGAACGAATGAACGAACGAACGAACGAACGAATGAACGAACGAATGAATGAATGAACGAATTAAACATATTTTGGTGCATATACAAGGCAGGACACAATGTTGAAAGATTTGAGAATAATATACCGGATGGAGTTGCACATGGGCCATTAAAAAGTGGGGCAGGTCACGTGACTTAGACTTTTAAATGATGATGCGCCGTTTCAAACTGTTGTTAATTGTTCTCTTGTTAAATTGAGTTTTTTCGTTCTTCTTTTTCTCTTTTTCTCTCTTTCCTTCTCTCTCTCTCTCTCTCTCTCTCTCTCTCTCTCTCTCTCTCTCACCACATAACCAACAACAATAGCAAAAAGCTAACAACATAAACAACAACTGCCCGAATTAAGCAGCAGCAACGATGCTTGCATACATTAACTTCTATAACTCTTAAATACATCATTCATTCATACATACATACATACATACATACATACATACATACATACATACATACATACATACATACATACATACATACATACATACATACATACATACATACATACATACATACATACATACATACATACATACATACATACATACATACATACATACATACATACATACATACATACATACATACATACATACATACATACATACATACATACATACATACATACATACATACATACATACATACATACATACATACATACATACATACATACATACATACATACATACATACATACATACATACATACATACATACATACATACATACATACATACATACATACATACATACATACATACATACATACATACATACATACATACATACATACATACATACTTTCGTCCACGAAATAACTTGCAACATTCATTTTTGCACGTTTGTATGCCATATTTTCGATCCAGTTGTTTTGTTATTGCGCTCTGTTTTTGTGAGTTTTATTGCTGTGATTCATTTATATTATTAATTAATTTCTACCGAATTAATGAGTTCATAAAGTTTGAATGACAAGTTTCAATGCGGTAGGAACAATATTCAATGGGGATTGTTTGTAGAAACTCTGGTGAAATTTATTGCTGGGATGTAATTCGGAAAAATTGGTTAAAATATGAGATCAAGCCTTTATGAAACTTCGCATGACAACTATCTTCTAACTTTAAAACAGCATTTAATAACAAATTTCATCAACAAATGTTTGATGTGCGATTAAATTTCATTGCGATTATTTTTTCAGCGTTCAGTTCCCTGCCTGCCTGCCTGCCAATAACCTGAATGGAGATCTTCCACGGAAACATGAAGGGACAGGGCGTCAACAAAATGCTTCAAAACAACCACCACAACAACGACCACCACAACAACAACAACGACCACCACAACAACAACGATCACAACAACAACGACCACCACAACAACAACGACCACCACAACAACGAACACAAACACAGCGGCCACATGAGTAGTCACACTGACTACAACAAAAATCGCAAACCCAATCAACACACCAATCTTAGCGAAAATAGAAACATCAACAAAAATGCGACTATAAACGAAATTAACGCTAAAAACATTGTCCATGGCATTTATAATGAAAACATTGGTATCAATTTAATAGGAAGGAGAAGCGGCAACATCATCAACGGATTTGATTCTAACGCAACCACTCAAACAGAGTCCTCTGAAACGTCTGCATTCCACCATTCATATACAATACACCAACAACAGCATCAAATTCTCAATTCGGAATATAATTCTTATAATCATGGACTGATTGAAAGCGATCAAACATTGATTGCACGACCAAAACTTGATATTAACAACCCCATGCCAGCTTCCATGGTGCTGGCTCGTTTTTTACCGAAATCGTTAAAGGACGAAAAATCGGATGACGTCGTCTCACTCGAATTACTTGATAACAAAACTGTCAACCAGTCGAATAAAGAAACAAACTTCAACACCACACAAATTTCATTTAAAGCCGAATTAACGAACCCACTAGCGGAGAAAACATCTGATTTTAAAGAAAACTATGTTTTAACGGCTCTGCCATCACTGCACGATCAACAAGCATCTTCATGTCAAACACCCAGTGGAGAGGATGTTGTGTTGAAGTTTGCAGTTTTTGAGGTCCAGGATCTCACTGATGAGTTGAGGAGGTTGAAGGAATTACTCGATTCTATGGCCTGTCTCGGTGGCGAGCAGAATGAAGAACCGAATATTAATGTAGTACCGAGTACCGATAACACCGAGCAGCAAAATAATACCATCATCGTTAATGGCGATTCTATTGAGGAAATGGAGACTGTGACAATCATGGATACAGAAATAAAAAAAGGTACTTACAACGGTTGTGAGGTGTCGCAAGGTAGGACTGATTATAATTTCGAAGACTCACCCAGCCACCTTGGCTCTAACACCATCAACCTCCATAATCAAAGTAACATTTTTAACAACAGCTCTACCTCTAATAATACTATTGGCGATTTGAATGACCACAGCATTATTTCTAGCACTACTGCCACTACCGGCGATATTTTAAATAATATTAATTTGGATAGCAAAGCTGCCTCGATAGTTCCTTCAGATGACAGTTACATTTGCGGTGGAGCAATTAGCGCTAACATGGCAGCCTCAGATAACCGCGTTCCAACTGAAGTAACGAAGAATAGTTCCAGCACCAACGCTCTGAAAACTGTTGCTAACAAGAACAACATTGCAACCATTAACAACTGCAACAACAAACACAACTCTGGTAGCAACGACATTGAACGCCGAACAAATGGTTATAGCCATGATATTATTGATGTCGATGATGGGGATGATGGTGACGGTGAAACACTCCTGACCTCCAAACAACAGAACATGATTGGCCATGCCTGCTCTTAAGATCTGCTCTAACATATCGTAGAACGTTACATTTCTAGTTTGAATACTTAGTTATATATTTCTGAATTTTTGAAACATTTTTTAATATTATGATTTTAAGATAATTTTTATTTCAATTTTACTATAGCAATTAGATTTTACAAATTAATTATTTTTCGTGCGTGATATTTCATTTCATTTCTCGAAGATAAATTATTTTAAGTTGATTTTTGTTGGGTTACTGTATTAAGAAATGAAACAAATGTGATAAATTCTTTACTTTGCTAAAATTTCAATAAAATAAAAAACAGTCAGAATGTTTAAGAAAAGTGTTGTTGCCTCTAATTATTATGTAAAACTTATTTCATCTAGTGTTTGCACCAAGCAATACGAAAATATATGTATATATATTTATGTATACATAAATGTATGTATATATATGTATGCTGGTATGTATATATATATGCGGTAATTTATGAAGTATATGCAGAAATTTATATATATATATTTATATAAATCCGTGCGTGTGATTAATGAATGAATGCCAGGCTTGTAGGTGTTTGGTACCTCTGAATAGTTTTTGTAACTTAGTCAACTTTTAATCACAGTCGGAAGTTAGACGTCCATTGTCGGATTGTTTTTTTTCGATACGGATTCTGGTTTATTTTATGAAAATTTTGCGAGTTATAGTCCGTAAATTGAATGTAGACGGTTGTTCATAAGAGTTAACGCCGCACAGTTTTGTTGTTTAATTTTTGTATTTTTTCTTTGAGTCCTTACATGTTTATAATTTAGATTTAACTAGAGTAGTTGTCAGCCTACTGACCAAAAAATATCAAATTGAAAATCTGAAATAAGATTTAAAATTGAACTAAAAAGCATTAAAAAACTTAACTTAGTATTTTTCTTTTTCACGCATAATTACATCCTCAGTTAGTGTAGAAAATGCCACTTGCACCTTTTGCATTACCATTTAAAAAGCCAGAAGCCCAAGAAGTTGTGGAGGTAGGGAATGATGGCTTGATGATTAATAAATTAATCATAATTTATTCATTCATTTTAATATATATATATTATGTATGTATATATATGTATATATATTTTTGATTTGGTTTTCAGATTTCAGTAAACTTGTTATAGTGTTATTTAGATATATTTATAATTTATATTTGTACATTTTTTATAAACACACAGACCTTAGTAATAAATAATGCATATTAAATTTGAGAAGCTATGCCATGGTATGGTTTGTATACTATAACCACCCCATACCAAAATAAAAAATGTTTTTATGTGGTTTGTTAATAAGATTCTTGAATTAAATTAAATTTTCAAAAAGCAAATCCCACTTTTGAATATAATTTTTAATTATTTATTCGTCACGGTGCAAATATTTTATAAATTTATCTTGGAAATAAAATGAAGTTCTGGTTGACATGTCGTCATTAATTGTTTACAAAATACAGGAAAAATCAGTGGATGAAATATCAGAGGTAGGTACTCTGCTTTTGAATATTTTTTAATGAAATAGATTTAATTCAAAGTTTTTTGTGGTTCATTGCAGATTATGTAGACTGTTTAGAATTAGACTTAATTGAAATTTTAAACGATTGACTGCTTTTTTTACTTCCTTTTTATTCATTGTTTAATATTTATATATTTAAATGAATAATTTCATGTAAAAATTTTTGTTCTTGTGTATGTCAGAATGGAAAGCCAGAGGAGCCTCACAAAGTTTATGATGTGACAAAAATTGTAAAACATGAAAAAATGGACACATCCTATTTTGATCTGTTGAAAGTCTTAGGCCAGGGATCATTTGGGAAGGTTTTCAAACTAATTTGAATATGTGTATTTTGTAAAATAACACAAGATATTCAATTCCAGCATGTTATCAATTAACAGCACTCCCCTATTTTGTTGAATTTTAATCTTCAAAATGGATATGTTTTAAATTAAATGATTTGTTTGTATATGCTTTGCTGTCAGGTGTTCCTGGTACGTAAGATAAAAGGTAAAGATGCAGGCCATCTGTATGCCATGAAAGTTCTCAAGAAAGCAACGTTGAAAGGTAATGTCAATCAATAGTCTTTTTTGTGTCCGCTGTAAACATGTTTTTATGTAATTAACTGATTGATTGTGTTTGTTTGTCTGTCTGTTTGTTTGTTTGATTGATTAACCAATTGAATAAATAATTAATTCAGTCCGTGATAGAGTAAGAACAAAAATGGAGAGAGATATTCTAGCCGAACTGGAGCACCCGTTCATTGTCAGATTGTTTTATGGTAAGCTGTCAGCAGCACTATGCAATATCACTACTCTCATTACAACTGTTAAATACATTTCAACCTCCTCTCTTGATTTATTAACATGATGTGATAATTTGTTGAATGTGTGACTGATGGCTGTTAAGACGTTTGTTAGAGTAATTTATATTTGTTACTTCAACTGTTATCACACTTTCTGAATGCTTAATTTCGTGCAGTTAGGCAATTAATGAATTATTTTAAATTTTAAAATAATTTTAATTTAAAAAAATATTTAAATCCGTTAATAATGCAAATGCAAAATCCATGCTAACTTATAGAGACAAACATACAGGCAAATACAAACATAAAGCATACACTTGTAAACATACATATGTCTTCACATTTTATAAATTACATACACATACATACATGCACATACATACATACATACGTACATACATACGTACGTACATACATACATGCGTACATGTGTGTATGTAACACACATAAGTACATTTTATACACACCTAAATTTGTACACATATTGGCATGCAGCTTTTCAAACCGAGGGCAAGTTGTACTTGATTCTAGAATTTCTGAAAGGTGGTGACTTATTCACCAGACTCTCAAAAGATGTTAGATACTTTATATTTATCTGTTTATCTTTATTTATTCACTTATTTGTTTCTGTTTATTTACTCTGTAATTTTTTGATTTTTTTTCGTTCTAAAGTTTTTTCTTTCTTCCAATCAGTCAATCAATCAGTCAATTAATCAGTCAATCAATCAGCCAATCAATCAGTCAATCAATCAGTCAGTCACTCAATCATTGACAACAGACAGTACTTTTCTTACAGCAACAAAACAACAACAGCAGCCAGACTATTAACCTAGCGTGAAACAACGCAACGTGACACAACAACAGGTGATGTTCACAGAGGATGATGTGAAGTTCTACCTGGCTGAACTTGCTCTTGCCCTCAGTCACCTCCACAAACAAGGAATCATCTACAGAGACCTCAAACCTGAAAAGTTGGCCCCATCGTTATGTTCATTACTTTATTATGATTATAACTATATTATTATTGTAGTTATAGTTATTGTTGCTGCAATAACACACGACCCACCAGCATCCTGCTAGATTCAGATGGGCACATCAAGCTGACAGACTTTGGCCTGAGCAAGGAATCAGTCTTTGAGGAGAACAAAACATTTTCATTTTGTGGCACTGTGGAGTACATGGCTCCCGAGGTCATCAACAGAAAAGGTCACGATCAGACTGCTGACTGGTGGTCCTACGGGGTCCTCATGGTGAGATGTTGATTGCTTGTTTCTGATTGGGTGGATGGGTCGTTTCTTCTTGATAGTTGTCGGTTGTATGAGGCCTGGCATTAAAGTTGTTGAGTGGTGTTCTGTGTAATAGTTCCTCCCGTTAGTTTTGTGAGGTTTGGAGGGTTAGGTGGAATGGCTGATTATACCACTGTCTGTTTGTTCATCTAGTACGAAATGCTGACAGGACAACTGCCATTTCAAGGTGCTAACCGAAAGGATACTATGACTATGATCCTCAAGTATGATACTATGCTGATGATGAGATGAATGATGATTTAGATGATTGTGCGTGAAGATGATGGTGCATTTCTTTTACTTGATACCATCATGGTGATCTTCCTTCCTCATATCATAAGCAAACTTTACAACCACTATCTTTGTCAACACCTTAAAGAGCCAAACTTGGTATGCCTCAATATTTGAGCCCTGATGCACAGGCGTTGCTGAGGTGTCTTTTCAAGAGGAATCCTGTTAACAGATTAGGTGGGTGGGTTGCTGATGTTGTTGCTGATGTTGTTGTTGTTGGTGGTTTTGTTGTTATGTCATCCTTTGATTTGATCATAACCTGAACGAACTAACAAGCAGGATATGGACCGAACGGTATAGAGGAAATTAAGAAACAGCCATTCTTCTCAACAATCAACTGGGAGAAATTATTCATGAAGCAAGTCAGCCCTCCATTCAAACCAATGCTCAACAGAGCCGGCGATGAATCTTTCTACTTTGATAAGGCTTTCACTTCAAAAACACCGAAAGGTACTCATGAGATTGTTGTTTGTTCCAGTTTTTTTTTCTAGTGGAATCGCTTTTTTTATGATATTCATCACTTTTTTACTGCTTTTCAAGTTTTTTCCACTTGAACTATATTTCAATTTTTATCATTTATTCGTTCATTCATTCATCCATTGGGGACGAGCACTATCATTCAGATATGATTATCATTCTTCATCAGATTCCCCTGGTGTGCCACCGAGTGCAAATGCCCACGAGCTGTTCAGAGGGTTCAGCTACGTGGCCCCAACCCTGATAGAGGAGGTCATGGCTGGCGAGAAGCCCGTCATTTATAATACCAGGTCGCTCGCATCGGTCAGTGGTCTCTTTTGCTTCTGATTTGCTTCTGTTTCTATTTTATTTAGTGTAATGGGGTGCTAGTGTTATTGGGGCTAATGTTGCCCGTGATATTTCTGTCACTTTATTTTAATAACTCACCTTTCAAGCTAACTGAAGTGAAACGTAGAAATTTTCTTGACGACTACGACTTGAAAGAGGTTCGTTTCATCACCACCACCACACCTTCCACTCCACTCATCACTTGTGATAATTTAAACTTCTTGCTGATCCTATCAAATTGCTATGTGAATGAAGTGTTTCTTGATGCTGATGCAAATTAAATGCAGGAGCTAGGGTCAGGTTCCTATTCAAAATGCCACAGGTGTGTCCATAAATTAACAGGGAGAGAATTCGCTGTCAAGGTGCTTTAAACATTAATTCATTCATCCATTCATTCATCCATTCATTCATTCACTCATTCTATCTATTTGTTCTTCTGTTCATCAATTAGATAATCGATCCAAGCAAGAGGGATCCGTTCGAAGAGATTGAAATCTTACTGAGATACAGGGAGCACCCGAACATCATCAAACTGAGAGATGTCTGTCATCAACAATTTTCGCTTCAGACGTTGAAGATTGTGATGACGACGACGACGACGATGATGATGTTGAAGATGGAGATGATGATGATGATGTTGAAGATGGTGATGATGACGATGATTTTGAAGCGTATTAAGGACGAAAGAATGTATTTGGTCTTGTTATTTTTACTCACGAGTCATTGTGTGTCAAATCTAAGTTTTTAAACAATGGGAGTGTTTAAAATGTTATATATAAATTTAATTTTTAATGATGGAAATTTTTGTTGAGGTGGCTGCATGAGTCTAATACGAGTTCCTCACAGCCATATACTCTACTGTAAATGTTTTTTTCGTCTGAGGACAAATAAAATATTTTGTATTTGTTGTGGTGCCATCACAGTTTTGAATGCCTTCTTTTAATGCTATCATTGCATTGACTGTGTTGTAGTAATAAATAATCTCCACCGTCGTTACTGTCTTGATTTTCAGATCTATGACTACAAGAGCCGCATTTACATGGTGACGAACTTGCTGAAGGGAGGTGAACTCTTGGATAGGATCCTTAAAAACAAATACTTCTCAGAGAGAGAGGCCAGTACAATTTTACACGTCATCGCCAAGACTGTCTACTATCTTCATTCAAAAGGGGTGGGTCTCTTTTCATACTTCCACTTTGATTGTTGATTAGTTGGCTGATTGATTGATTGATTAATTGGTTGATGGATTAATTGATTGATTGATTGATTGATTGATCTTTCTTTTCAGTAACTTCAGCCAATCAACCAACCAAGCAGGTAGTTCACCGAGACCTGAAACCATCCAACATATTATTCTCAGAGGCACAGGCCAACCCTGACAGCTTGCACATTTGTGATTTTGGATTTGCCAAGCAGTTGAGGGCTGATAACGGTCTTCTGATGACGCCGTGCTATACTGCTACATTCGTGGCGCCAGAGGTTCTAAAAAAGAAGGGCTACGATGAGGCTTGTGATGTCTGGAGTCTTGGGGTCATTCTGTACACCATGCTTTGTGGGTGAGTTTGTTGCTTGCTTGCTGGTAGATTGATGAATTGGTTTTGCTGAATAGATTAATCTAAAGTTGATTATGTTCCTGTCTGTCTAATTGTAAACATCATTTCAATTATGTTTCATCTTTGTAGACAGAACAGCTTAAGTTAATTCGTCGCCGAAACGAACGCAATTTACGATAATAATGGAATGGATAAATAAATAAATAAATAAATAAATAAATAAACTGACTCGCCAGCCACACACCGTTTGCAAATGGTCCAGAAGACACTCCCGAACAGATTCTGGCTCGAATTGGAGAAGGTAAACTAGTTTTGTCGGGCGGGACGTGGGACTCCATATCATCTGCTGCTAAGGATCTCGTGTCTCGAATGTTGCATATTGATCCAAGGCAGAGGATAACAATGCATCAGGTGAGCTGGCTGGCTGGCTGGCTGGCTGGCTGGCTGGCTGTGATTGTGAGGTTAGTGTTAGGATTGTCATGTGATTTGTTGATGGTGTCCTTACGCAGGTGCTGACACACCGCTGGATCATGAGCAAGGACCAACTGCCTCAGACTCGACTGCCTCACCACGAAGGAGATACTCAGGCCGTCAAGGTGGGCTCCCATACATTGTGCTCTATAAAACTCTATATAACCCTATACAACTCTATATAACTCTATGTAATCCAATACAACTTTATATAAGTGAACATCATAATCATCATCATCATACCAGGGCGCAATGAAGGCCACCTTCAAGGCCATAAATAATTCACCCGCCCCAATTCTTGCCCCAGTTGGCATGTCCAGGTTGGCTCAGAGGAGAGGGAAGGCCAGTTTGAAGTTGGCCACCGATCTTTGAAGATCAGGGATAGGATGAAGACGGAGAAGAAGATGAAGGGGGAGAGGAAGAGGAAGATGGAGATGATGTTGTCTGAAGTTTCCATTGGCGTGTGTGTCTTGTAGATATAAATCATAACGATGATGATAACAATTATAATACTACTCCCCCTCCTCCTACTACTACTACTAATAATAATAATAGTTCAACATGCCATTGATTATAGATAATTATGCTAAACGATATTTGTCCAAATGAATTTGTATTGCCATATGATCAAAATTTTATGAGGTGTTTCTTTTTATTTGCAATAGTATTACCATTATGTGATAACATCATTGCTTCTCAAATAAGCTCGCTCCTCATTCGTCCGTTACATCCATTCATTAAATCATGCTTTCTTTCTTTCATTCAATCATTTATTCGTTCATTCATTCATTCAATCATTGTTTATCTATTTAAATAGTTAGTTACTTTGTTTGGAGATTACCATGCGTTACTTCATTTATTCATTTGTTGACATTTTGTAATTCCTTGTTTTCTTTATATATATATATATATATATATAAATATATACATTCATTCACATTCATTCATTCATTCATTCGCTCTGTACTCGTTTTATTTTATTCTCATGGCTTCATTAAATTTCTTTCATTTATTTCCCCACGGGTGCCGCCATCATCAGTTTCTTCATCTTCGCGGTCATCAGCATCATTAATTCCTCCATACTATCTCTAAGGTCTTAATTATATTTCAACCGTTGCATAGTAAGTGCATGTGTGTATTCATGTATACACATGTATAAATATATTTATATGTATATTATGTACGTGTTTTAATTATTTTATTTACAAATATTGAACTTTCAACTTATTTAAACTAAAGCAGACATCAAAGAATTTTATCTCATTTCATTATTTACAATGCGTCCAATTGGATATGTTTATATGTTCGTCTTAGCAAATTCGTGTGTTTGCGTGACAAATACTTGAAGCGGATAATATTAGATAGGGCTTAGGTAGCGAATTTATTTTTATAGAAAATGACTTCCACATCTGTTCATTCGTTGTAAGCAATCGTGTTATACATCACCCACGTCACAGGCAGGCACTGCAACTGCATCCATGATTATTCTACATCACTTTCACATGACACATTTGATCATTACTTATTTTTGTTGCTTAATAAGTGTACACACACACAAACACACACACACGTACAATATTTTTACATTAGCCCAGTGACATGTGTGAGGAAACATTTGTACATACTCCAGATGTTCATTATTTAACTGCAGGTCGTTGCACTAATGAATTTTTATACCGCATCATATACTTGCATACGTTGAAGTTTGTGCAATCCTAGTTCTAATTAGACTGTTCACATTCTTTCAAAAGGAGTTTTTACTTCATGGTCAGTGGAGAGGGCAGGCTGCTGATGGTACACGGTGGATGATGTTTGCTTGCCAGAGTTTCACTAATTTTATAACAATGATATTTACACATGGTTGTGAGGATAGAAATAATAATAATAAGTAACAAAGAATGGTCGGGGTGAGAGTTTGTAACTGTCCATTTTGTTTTTGCTTTTTATAAAATATTTTTAATTTTCTGTTTTTGCATCATGAAAAGTTTCAAACATTCAGTTAATTAACTTGTTTGCCTTCCATATTATCACTTCTTTATATTTATCGTTATTTTTTCCTTGCATATATTTATTTTTCTATATGATCATTTTTAGAATCGTCACAAAGCGAGATGAGATGACTGACTGCATTCAAGTTAGCTTGCAAGCGAATGAATTTGCCATCGAGACAATCACTCTTGTATATAATTTGATTTTCATTCTGTTGTATCCATCTTTCTACATTAATTTATACGTCTGCATGATCCAACAACAACAGCTAACAAGCAAGCAACTACAATCATTAAAGTGTACTTTTGTTTCACTTATTATTGAAAAGACCTTATTCTTTTGTAACAATATTATTATTGCTATTTTACCATTATGTGTGGTGTGTTATTTATTATTATTAATATTTTTACTTTGATTTATTTATTGATAAATGTTGTTTAATTTAGATTAATTGGTTTATATTTTTGTAGTGCTTACATGTACGTATGTATATAATTTGTTCGTGTAACTTAATTCATCTTAATTAATTTAACCTCGCACAATTTTGAATACATTTTGGTCCACAATCTTATGTATACTTTATTATTTTTTTAAAAACTTGTCTCTAATGTCAGTCTGTTCAAACAAACAGCCCTAACTCTAGTTTCATCACCATGAAGACTCATCCTTTTTTGAAGAGAGACTTTTTTCTGTTTGCATTGACATCGTTCTAACTTCAAATCTTCGTTTAACCGGATGTAGGCTTACATTACACGCTCTTTAATTTAGATGTTCGTACGTGACTTCTTTCATTCATTCAAGTTTTGTTAACCCCTTTTAACAATGCTAATTAGTTAAATCTCACTCGGATTTGTTCATTCAAACTTGGTTTCATTGAGAAGCATGTTATGAACATTTTTAAGAGCTGCGTGTATTAAACAAATACACAGCAAATGAGAGATTGTTGCTTAATAGCAAGCACCACTACTACTACTAATAAAGGTAACAACAGTTATTATTGTTAATAAATATTTTGCTATGTTAATATTATTATTTTAAATGGGATCCCCATATTAATTTTTCCGCATTATTGTTCAGTTCCCTGTTACTATCGCCAGCTTATGACATTAACAGCAAGCAGATTTTCTCTTCCATTCCATTTCATTACATTATGAATAGATTACACGTCATTACAGTGCATCATTTTACATGGCGCTAGATTGCAGCAAATCATTTTTACAACGCATTGCGTCAGTTGATGGCGTGTGTGTGTGTGAGAGGACTCGTTACAGAATTCTACATGCTACTACGCGTCACCTCTATCAAGCCAAATACATTGTTGATAGCATTTTTATTATTAAACAATTTTTTGTTCTATTTTGTTAATATGATAATTTCTATTTGACAATTTGCAGTTTTTCTCATTTTGTTTCATCTTGCATTTGATATATGCATCAATTAATTTATTTCATGAACAAGCAAAACATAAATTTTTTCATGTCTGTCTCGGCTGTCGTTGTTTTTGGTCTTCCTGTTTTTTTTTCTAATTAGAGTGCACTTCGTGGCAATCGATATAAGCGCTTGTCAGTTTCGTAGCACGCCGACTAGCAGTGCCCGTACAGACGCCCGCACGTAGCACATTCACTTGGAAAACAATTCCAATTTATTTTAATAATTCAAATGAAGAAACTATTTTTATTACATACAATGTTAACGTTTTTGATGCGAGCTTGTGTCTGTCCGGATGTCACTTCTTACCCAAATTCTACCGGATGATGTGATGGTGACAGAAGTGCTGATTATGATGATCTTAAGCATGCGGCTTATCGTTGAACGCTTGATTAATTTCTCATAAATATCTTACACAACATCTTTATACCTGCATTTTTGTGCAATATCCAGTATCTCTATACTTTCCAAGTATACTCTCTCCTTCTCTCGTGCTTTTTATTCTTTTCTCTTATTAAGAATTTTGTAGAACTTAAGATTCTCAGACAATTTTTTTCTATTAAGATGGTTTTCTTAACAAAGTATCAATAGATCGATTAAAAACATACGACCAACAAAACCGACCAAGTTAGCCAGCTCATTTTACTTTGATTTCACTTAACTTTGTACTAGATGGTCCTGCAGACTTGTATAGATATTCATGGTTTGGTTTTGATGTTTGAAGGCCTCACAGAGCGTGCGTGATTACGTGTTGGCTCGCATCATCTCGTGAAACTTCTAAATTGTGTGATACATTTAAAAAATACAGATTCCGTTTCTAACAATAAATTTTCTTCGTTTTTCAGTTTCTTCGAGTTAAAGACAAAATTTTCAATATCAGTTAACATTTTAAAATACACATGACCAACATAGATAGATGACATACATGCATATAGACTATAGAAAGACCTGTTCGTTGCGCGTATGAAGAATGAGCCAACGCAGGCAGTGCAGACGAAGCAGGTGCACATAAAATGACGATGCATTAAACGTCGCGAGGACATTTTACGACTTTTAAGTTATTCTTCTTTGTCAGAGTGGAGTGGAGTGGAAGACGAAGATTCACCACTCGTCGTTAGTAATAATTAATCAGCGTCCTCAGTAGCTCGCTCGTGAATATTTATAAAAACTTGTCGACAGCAATCAGTGAATTGTCTATTAATATAAGTTTTGACCTAATATTTGTTACTCAGAAACTAATTGCTGATAAATATTGATGCCCCGCTTATGAATGTTAACGAACAACTAATGAATATTAATTAAATACTCGCGAAGATCCTTTCGACCAATGGGAAAGACTCCTACACTCAAATCTCCGTACTGCCAGTGCCTTCACGTTGACCGCAGGTGTCTCAGAATGAAAGGACGAGGTCAGCAAAATAATAATATTTATGATAATAAGGATGGGATCAATGATAGCAATGCTGCAAGTAAAAGTGGCAACAGTCCAATTGTTAGAAACGATATAAGTAACGGAGGTAGTGAAACAAACTCAAACAGCAAGAACAAGAAGAGGGAATTACTTGTGGCTGCCACTGCTTATACAACTTATACCAAAACTGCCACCACTACTGTTGCTTCCACCACAACCTCTACTACTTTACCTGATGTTAACAGAAAAACTAACAATATCAAGTATCCAAAAAACAAAATTGTTCCTTTAATAACATCATCGTCGTCGTCATCATCATCATCATCATCTTTACTATTGACAGCATCATCACCACTACCGCCATCATCATCATCGCTGGTTTTCCATACTGTAGATAGCACAGTCCTCATTGCATTGAAAACAACAACAGAAGAGATGCCAACACCATCGTCGGCGTTCACAACAGCAGCCAGAACATCACCACCACCAACAACAACAAAATCCTCATCGCCATCACCAACAACATCCTCATCATCACCACCACCAACAACAACAACATCCACATCGTTATCACCAACAACAACATCCTCATCATCAAAAGTTTTTTTGAATTCTAGCGCCCAAATAAACAACGACAGCAGTATCAATAATAATAACAATAACAAGTATGATAAGGGAAATGATTTCAGTGGACAAAAAAATGCCGTGGATATCCGTCCTATCAGCCATAATACCGGCACTGCTACAAATACAACTAACAATACCTTCACTGATACTACTACTTTTACGACAGCCAAAACTGATACTACTACATTTACCACTGCCACTGTTGTGGCTGTGACTGCTAACAGCAGCGCGATTGTATCAACTGTTACCGCATCGACATCCACAGTTGGCATTCTTAACGATTTCAAAAATAAAAATATAGACAGAGCTAAGGATAAAAACATCAACAAAGACAAAGACAAAAACAACAACAGTGACAAGAAAAACATGGACGGAAAAAAAAACAGAGACGAGACGTCACTAATAAGATTAGCGATGATGTCAACGAACGGCTTCATATGGTTACCGATTGGTAGCAACACGAAGATCGGATGTTTCTGGGGACCAAATGAAGAAGAGGAAGATGAAAAGATTAGGAAGAATGCTACTAGAAGTGAGAGACGTTTGCTATTTATTAGTCTCCAAAATATCAATAAACAAACTTATTGAAGTAAGATTCTTAAACAAATTTATCAGACTGTTCGAGATGGAAGTTAAGACGATCAGCGCTGAGTTGTCAGACATCAATGATCGTTGGCCAGGAGTTTGTCAAGGAAGCAGAAATAAATTTGTCAGCCAGAAGGAGAAGATTTGGCAAATTTCTCTCGCAGTATGTTCGGTCCACCTTCGCCAACAACTGCGAAGTTGACTTAATTTGATGACCCTCTAGTCTTATCGTTCTTAAACATTAGTTTCATCATCAAACTTTAGTTTTCGGTTCATTTGGCTTCAACTAAAATATAACCATTCGCATGGAAATGTTGTTAATGTGAATCGATTTGGCGTAATAAAATGTATAATGCACGAAATAAAAAACTGCCTACTGTTAAAACACCTGCATCATTTTACATTTAATCATTTTTTGCACGCCAGTACATTTCAGCGTGAGGGCACGTATCATGTTTCATATTCTTCATCATTCCTCGTAAGCATCTTCGATGAAACATCTGCTGCCGAGGTCTTTGTTCATTTTTCAAACTCAAATTTTACTATACGGTTTGTTTAGCTTTCAAATTTTTATTCTAAAATTATTTTCAAACATTATATATCATTTCTATTGCCATTTGACATATCGTCATAACATATTTCCTAACTATAAGTTAAGTAATAAGTTATAGCGTTTACAGGTCATTGAATAAACTGTGTTTAATTAATTCAATTGAAAACTAATATTAAATTTGTTAAATAAAAGGTTCAAAAATATAAAATTGATAGAAACTTTTGGACCGGGAGATGAAAAGTAAGCAAAGTTACCAAGAATAAATTTAGTTTCGGTTGGGCAGCATAGTTAGAATTATACAGGACCATTCTTCCTGAGCGCTGAGTACTCCCCGAGCAGCCCATGAAATGGTTCAAAGTCATCGTTTGCGACACCTGCCAGGATTTTATTATTATTCATTATTTCAACAAATATGACTTGATACTTGTTCATAAATTGCAAAAACATTTCTACGAAACCTGTTCAAACCCCCAACACCAACGAACGAAACTGCAACGACAATAATCCAATAAGTGAAGAACAGCGAGAAGCATATTTGCAAACGCACGAAGAAAGCTTAACAACATTATGAAGGCAGTAACATTGCCGAATATAAACAAACAAAGAAATAAAAACAGAAACAAACCTTATCCAACGTAAAATCAAACAAGTAAACCATCTTTCCTTTGAAGAAGTAAGTTGCTTTTTCGAAGAGAACAGAATTGGGAGTGTAACTAAAAACCGCATCGATATTATTCGGCACACCCGGCCAATACTTGCCGATTATCTTCGGGTAATTTTTTTCAATCTGACCGGTGCTGCTGGGCGAGATTCGGTAATAATCGGAACCTTCATTTGGTAGTGATCATCTTGTTTCATTATCGTTACAAACTCATTTAAGAAATGAATTTCGTAGAAAAGAGAGGATAAAATAAGCAGAAAACAATTCGAAGTAGGCATGCTGAATAGTTGACCAACTGTCGGACAGTTCATTCTCAACTCAATTACCTTAGCTCGCGAGATCGATTGCTCATATAATTTTTTTACTTCAATCGAAGCACAGGTAAGTAAACAAAAAACAAACCAAGAAATAGGTAGAGCCGATTATTCTTCGACGACACGAATGCTCCATCCAGCATTAAAAACTCGCTACTAGTCAGTAAAAATTTCTTCGAAAAATAAAATTTTTTTTTCTGTATGTCGAGCGTGTACTGCCACTTTGAAATGCCCTGTTCATTCAATCGTTGTATGATCGCTTGTAAGAACAAATTAATGAGCATGACATTAGAAGAAAGTGCGCTTGTGAAACGTTAAAAGTGAAAGAAGAGAGGAAAGGACAGGTCGCCAACCTCAAAAATGAACAAGTGGATGCCAGCCGTTGGACCGAACTGCTCGTTCGTGGTGTAGGCAGCCTTCACCGTGCCGCCTGTGTACAGCGGGAAGATCTCCCTCACCTCGTAAGTCTCCACTCTCACCTTCGGAGCAACAACTTGTCGCGTCATCAGGTGAACTTTATTTCCTGCGGCGGTAGGTGGGTGAATATTTTACATGAATAAAATTTAATCCAACGGTTCAGAATGATACATCAACTTCACCAACTACACAAACGTAAAGACATACAACAACAACAACCACCTTTAAAAACAACAATGACGGAATCAATACTAGTAACTGCATCAATTCTATCATATTGGCAATGATCATTTGATTTTGTTGTTGTTGCTGCTGTTGTGGTTGTTGGTTGTCTCCAAGGAAACCTGGCTGTTTTTGTAGTGGTGGTGGTGGTTGGCTGCTGAGGAGCGTTCGTGCGTTTCTTGCTCGGTTCCCCTTCAAAAATTCATTTAAAAAATGGGTGAGTGAGAGAGAGATTGACGAAACGATCTTCAGTTTTAATCACAAAAACAAAAACCAGACCGACGAAACTGAACTGAACTAGTGCATGCAACACGTGCACTCTTAGAAAACTTGCGGAAAGAAGAAAGGAAATATGAATGGATAAAAAAATGGTGAACCAATTTTAAATTATTTTGTACCTACCATATACTGCTCGTATGCCTTTGACATCATCTTCATGTAGTTTGAATTTAGGATCGTATTCCTGGTAGTAAGGGAACATTATGGCTCCTTATGAAAATAAAAAAAACTTTAGTATGGTACCTTTTATTAGTTATTTTTAAATTATGCTGTATTCATCGAGAAAAGTAGCGATTAGATAATTATTTACTAGCAGCAGTTAATTAACGTGAATCCGTTTCATTCATTAATCAAACAGCAATTATATAAATAGAGGATCATGTTAACTGTCATTATCTCTAATGTTATTTTATACGAAGAGTTTGTGTCATCACCTCTATGGTTGGAATGCTCCAGACCCAACGAATGACCAAGTTCGTGTACTGCAACTTGTAGGAGATTCTTTCCTGACCATGTGATGATGACGACGACGAAAATGATGACTACATCAACAAAAACAACAACACCATCACAAAAACGGCCTCAATAACAAAAAAAAGTAAACGCCGGATTTCTGACTGACGTTTGTATTACTATAGTAGTTGTAGTAATGGTAACAAAAAATGGCAACTGACCATGACTCACTCCATCCGTCCACCATTCTTCGTCATCAAAGTGAAGGTCCCCTCCGAACTCTGGGAAGTAAGCGTGGGCCAGGGTTCCATCCGGCCCGTCAAATGCGTCTGAGCATCTCAAATGTCGTCTCTTTTCGAAGCTTATTTTTATATCCGGATTCAGACCGCTGGCCTCGAATGTAATGTCGATCTCATCCTGCCAGATCTGTAAGAAGTTTCGTTCCACATTCTGTATTAACTTTAGGTTATACGGTACAGTTCTAGACATATTAACACCTCTAATGTAAGTTTACATTTTCATGTAAACAAAAATTTACTAACATCCGAGAACATCACATACATGTGTCCCATATATAGATAGATACTACATTAGATATAAAAAGATACTACATTAGATATAGACAGATACTATAGTAGATATAGATAGATACTATATTAGATATAGATAGGTAGATAGATATACATTACACACATACAAGTATAACGTAGCCAACCTTAAACGCTTTAGAGATTATGTTGTTGACCATTGTCTGACTCAAAGCAGACGTCTTCGAATATTTTGTGAGATTGTAGGAGACCACATTTTTACGCCAGGAGCTGCCTTTATTGAGTAGGAATGAAATAAAAAAGTAATGAACAGCATATAACAAATAGATGAACTTTCATAGAGTTGTTGGACATCCAGTGTACACACGCATGCATACCAACACATCACAAAATAGCACATCATAAAACTCTCTCAACAAGATGATTCATTTGTATTTTCTCACACTCTCAATAGTAATTACAATTATTTTCTTTTCAAATTGCACTTATATCCTGGTTGGTTAACATGAAGCATAAAAAACGTCACTAAATTCGGCGAGAACCTTTTTCTTATTTTTTATTCTCAGTTAGTGCGTGCTATTTCATAATTACACGGCTTGTTCATTCATTCGCTAATCATAACAACGTCGTCATCATCACCAGCAACAACATCATCATCACCTTGCCTGATGTATCTCTTCTTCCTCTTGCTCTGGATTCTATCCGGCACGCCACAGCGGGGCGTGGCCATCATCTTCTTCGTCGCCTCGTCCACGATACCTTATGTTATCAACCACTATCATCATCATCATCGTCGTCGTAGTTATCGTCACGATCGTAACATACCAGCACACAACTGCGCAATAGCATAACCACCATCACTTCAACTAACCAGTCACGGGCAGCCCAGCCATGTTTTGGAGGTTTTTGATGGCCGCTGTGAACTTCTTTTCAAAGGGTGATGACGCCGATGAAGATGATTTGAAACTCGCCAACCTTTCATCTGAAGAGACGTCCTCTTCATTCATGTAGGAATACTTCCTCAGATAGGCCTTAGTTTATAAATTTCAATAATAATAATTATGACAAAGTAGAGAGCATTAAATTAAATAATGATGAATAATACAATAGCACCTTCAGGAAGTTCACTGTCATCAACAGTTCAACGAGATACAACAACAGCGACGACGAACGTTCAAAATACGTGGCGGTATTAAAATAAAATTCATATTAAAAAACATGAAATGTAGGTACATATGGAATTAAACAGATGCGTACCTCCTGCTCCATTCTGCTATCAAACTTTTCAGCTGTGCATCGCTGCCTGGAGTTAAAGAACGACCAAGACGATAACACGATCACCATCGTCGTCGTCATCATCTTATACAGAGTCATTTAACATAAATTACGCGATATGAAATCAATTGTATAATGTTAATCAACTGAAACTTCAATACTACTGACGCCTCTATATATAATGTAACTACAAGGCCATCGGCGTCGTCGTCGTCCCCTCTCAAAACAGATCTACATATAAGGAATTGAACCAGCCCAATTCATAAAAATGTGACAGAGCAATTACGTTCAACAACAACATCAATAACAATAATAATTACAACCAATAAAGTTTGTTATCATATAAAAGACATAAGGGCAGTGATAATTATAGCAATTATAATGATGAATACGCTAACCAAATAATAAGGATGAAATGAAAATGATGATTGCCAATACTACCTACCTACCTACCTACCTACCTACCTACCTACCTACCTACCTACCTACCTACCTACCTACCTACCTACCTACCTACCTACCTACCTACCTACCTACCTACCTACCTACCTACCTATCTACCTACCTAGCTGGCACAACGTACACACACATTCACTCACAATTACGATCATGAAAAACAGAAATAGTGATGGGATAATGATAAACAACGACAATGGGGATGACTTCCATATTCATCATCACGTGAACATTTCAATACAACCTAATCTACTGATGCTACATCTAACTTACTAACTACTAAATCTAACATTCCTCGCGCAACTATTAATGAAATTAACATGAAACCTCCTTTCTCACCCTCTCTCTTAATCATTTTCTCTCTCTCACTATTTCGTACTCTTAATATTTTATTCTATTTTTCCTGTTTCCTACCACTAAGACGATCCCCATTTGGAAGACCTCCTTACAAGGCGAGGCTCAAACAGAAGAGTAATTTTACATATCTTTTGTTTGAAAAAATCTGAGATAAAAAATAATTAAAAAATTAACCGTATCTAATTATTACCTACAAACAATCAACTTCAAAAACGTAAAATCATTAAAAAACATCATTTCTACTGCTATTCATTTGTTACTATCAAGTAAAATAATAATAATAACAACGATAACAATAATAATACGTAAATATTTTATAATTTATGTATGTACATGAACGGTTCTTTACAAGCAAGAAACATTTGAATGAAATCTGTTGGCTGGCAGGTTTGTTTGTTGCATACATGTCTCCAATGATTGTGAGGCGGTCAGTGGTCTGCCGTTCAGGGCGACGTTTCGTTTGCGTTCACACGCTAATTCAACAACTTATTTCTTAATATTTACGCAAATAAATAATAAATTAATTAATAAACTAATAAAATTATAGATCGATCAATTGGTTGATTGGATGGCTGGTTCACTGGTGAGAGTGTGGCGTGTTTGCCTTCGGAGAGGTCTGCCCCTTCTGCTGGTCGGAGTCGGCCAGTAGGGACGTGTGTGGAGAGTCCGTCTGCCAATTTGTTCAACGTGTGCGTGCGTGTGTGTGTGCGTAGCATCATTACGACTTTCGTTAGCATCTTTTATCAAACTAGCTTTATTCATCAACGAACTATCATTACTCCATCATCATCATCATCATCTTCTCTTTAATCGAATATGATACTATCATCATCATCATCATCATCATGAAGATTCTTATCATCATCATCATCATCATCATCATCATCATGACAGCTTGGAACCTTATGTCCCATCAAATAAGCTTGATTCGTTAGGTTTCGCATCACATTTTCTAGGTGGATCTAGCAGTTAATTCATCATCATCATCATCGTCGTCATCATCATTAATATTACCACGATGTTTGTAATTACCATCATCACCCTCCCCATCATCATCAGCATCATCAATCCAACACAATCACCATGACACAGGCTGTTAGAAGCAACTCGGAAGAGAATGAACTCGAACAATTGAAATTATTTCATTAATATATCGCATTGTTAGATGATTATTATTGAACATAATTAAATAAATATTTATAATTAATTTTCTCATGTATGATATTTGTTAAAGGTTTATAATACGGAACCAAATAAATCGCAAAAAACAAAGCCGAAAAAGAAAAAGTAACCTGACATCATCGAATGTTACAAGAACTTGCACACAAATGCTAAAATTGAAACACGAGCAGTTTAAGCCATAAATTCATTACATGAAAAGTTTAACAACTCGTAGAGTTTGAGTAGAGAACGAAAAACAGCCTTTTAGTGAAAAAAATGAATCAGACCGAGTAAAAAAATGAACGAACGATTGGATGATGAATAGTTTGAATTAAACGATGAAATGATTGAAATATATATACAAATTTTATCACAACAAGCTGATCATCACAAAACACGCAGTAAGTAACAATAGAAAGGCATCCACAAGAACATTTTAAACAATCTCAATCTCTAGTTTAGATTTTCAACATTATCATCATCACCATCACTGTCATCATCATCATCATCATCATCATCATACTTTTCTAATAAACATTTCCTCCTGGTGACCATCAAAATGATGCTGGAACACAGAACCACAATCACCATCATCATGATCACCAGCATCATTATCATAACCACTACACCGACTGCTCAACAACGATGACGTAATCGATGACGTCAGATTTAAGCTGTATGAACCAGCAGAAGAGCTGCTGACGTTGTTGCTGTTGTTGTTGTCGTTTCTGCTGGAGCAGCTGTGCAGAGATTTTAAGCTCTCCCCTCTCAGACCGCTTCTGAAAAGACTTACTACCCTTATCTTTGTATTAGTAATTATCAGTAATTATCATCACCATCATCATTTTTATTATTGTTGTTGTTGTTAGTGGTTAGAAATGTACAGTAGTATTGTTAGTAATAAAGTTCGGTTAATAACAACAACAACAACAACGAATGAACATGATGAGCTAAACTTTTAACACATCAGCAAGAACAACTTTTATAAACGTGCAGTGTATACATATTTATATATACATATCATTCGCGTATTCATCTCATCATTATTATCATAATAATTATCATGATGTATAATGTAATAATTACTAAAAGTATGCTAATGATGGAAACCTGATGTTGGATTCTGTTCAGGCCTCGTACCCACAATATGTGACCATTCACTTCTTCGGGTCTCTCGGAAACAGACCGACTGAATATGCAATCAACCAATCAACCAAACGATCAATCAATCAATCAACCAATCAATCAATCAATCAACCAACCAACCAACCAACCTAGAAATTCTTTTATGATCGCTAACTTTTGCACCACGTTTGACAAAACACTGAGGAAGAGAGGGGTCTGGGATGTATAACAAGACCTGTCACGATGATGATGTGATGATGATGGCGATGCTAACTACGATGATTTTAACAAGGATGACGACAGTGACAATGACGGTTAACAGATTATCAAACATTTTCTAAGCAGCATCATGCCATCTTCAACCATCATCACCATCATTATCATCAACAACATCATCAGTATCATCATCATCAGCAGCACCAACTTGACCCCATAGTAGAGACCCGACGCCGAGAAAGAGACAATAGAGCCACTGATCCAAATACAATGCAACTGTGTCGAAGGCATAACCTCCAAACTGCACAATGATTACCTGGTACCGACGATGAAGATGAAGTGAGTGATGAAGATGAAGTGAGTGATGAAGATGATGATTGAAGATGATGATTGAAGATGATGAAGATGGCGACAGAATGGAGTAATAGGTTAAAACCTCCAGATGGAGAATAA
This sequence comes from Helobdella robusta, assembly GCF_000326865.2. Taxonomy (NCBI): domain Eukaryota; kingdom Metazoa; phylum Annelida; class Clitellata; order Rhynchobdellida; family Glossiphoniidae; genus Helobdella; species Helobdella robusta. The sequence continues at coordinate 76,399 of NW_008703617.1, read as the reverse complement.
TAGGAGCCAAACCTGTATAGCCATAGTGAAGCACCAGATGGAGGTGAAGATGACATTCCTTGAGAGGCCCTCGAATATGTTCCTCTGGCCGTGGATCTTCCTTGCGTTCAGTTCGTTAAAGAGGGTCATCATGACGAACGCGTTGAAGATAATTGTAAAGTGCTGCCCATTCCTGCCTATGTGTTCTGGATTGTCAGATATGCCCGTCTCAATACCAAAGAAAGCTGGACCTGAGTTGAGTGTTGCGTGTGTGTGTGTTTGTGTGTGTGTGTGTGACGAAACAGCATTTTTGCAAGTGCGAATGTTTGTAGACAGTGCCTAGGCAGCCAGCAGACACGTACCTGCAAACAGGAGACAAAGGATGACTGTCAGCTGGTAGACTGCGTGTCCGACGATGTTCTTCAGCATGTTGGCACTAATCAGTGGCTGGGTTCGTCCGTAGGGCATTCGTTGCAGCAAATCATGGGAGGGCAGTTCGGTGGCCAGCGCGAGGGAGGCCAGGGTGTCCATGATCAAATTCACCCACAGCATCTGAATAGCTTTCAGCGGTGACTCCTGAGAAAGTAAGCTTGTAAGTATAAATCGATAGCAAAAATTAATTTTTCCTTCACAAAATTCTTAAGAGAAATCTGGCAGACAAGTGGCAGCTAACGAACGACGAGGCACATACGTTTATAATGCATGCGCCAAGGAAGGCCACCGAGACAGCAACGACATTGACGGTGAGCTGAAACTGAAGAAATTTTGAGATGCTGTCATAAACATTCCTGCCCCACATGACTGCCTTCACGATGGACATGAAGTTGTCATCCATCAGGATTATGTCTGAAGCTTCCTTTGCCACATCTGTCCCTGCTATACCCTGATGGTCGTGGAAAAGGTGCATGTGTGTGTCGTGTAAAAAACATGAACCAAGCAACCAGCTAGCCAACCAATAAACAACAAACGAACGAACGAACCATAGCAAACCCGACATCAGCCACTTTGAGGGCGGGCCCATCATTGGTCCCATCCCCGGTGACAGCGACCACTTCTCTCTGCGGATTGACGGTACTTTGAATGATCCCCTTCACCAGAATGTACTTGTCCTTTGGCGACGACCTCGCCAGGACGCGAAGTTTTGGCCACACATTGTCAAAAAGAGTTTGACTTATCTGATTCAGCAAAAATAAATACAAGAAAATGAATTGCAAGAGACAAAGAGAGCACACGAGGAACCTTATTATCACTTGAGTTTCTTATTAATCTGTTGAAATCTTTGCCTTCCAACACCAAAAAATCACTGTCAGGCTGCAGTATGGTGTGGTGATGAAGACGATGACGATGGCGGTTTTGATGGCGATGATGATTGTGACAAAGATAATGAGAATTATAAACATCAATCTAACAAATCCACATAGTACCAATTTGAATGTTAACAAACCAGCAACTAATGAGACCAATGAAACGATCACTGATTCCCACACAAACTGATCGATGACTACCTACATGACTAACCAGCCAACCATTCAACCAGTCAACTAGCCAGCCAACCAACCAACCAACCAACCAACCGTAATGATTCCACACTTGATAGCAATGGACCTTGCAGTTTCGATGTTGTCGCCAGTGACCATTCGAACTGTAATGCCTGCATTCTGACAGGTCTTTATGGCGTTTGGCACCTAGTTGGTTGGTTGGTTGGTAGGTGGACTGATTGAGTTTCTTGTTGATAGATTAAAAGATTTTATTATTCATCCATTGAAGGAAAGATAAATCTCAGAACAAACAGTACCTCAGGTCTGACAGGGTCCTCAATAGCAAATATTGCAATGCACGTCAGTCTGCTGATGACGGAGTTCTCGTTCTCCCAATCAAAGCTTCGAGGTATCACTTCATCGTTCTCGAGACCAGGAGCTGATCTCAATCAGGTAGGTTGAAGAATCAATTAAAGAGGTAATCAAATCATCCACATCATCATCCACATCATCAGTAACAGCAGAATGCAGAGCAGCAGCTCGGTTGCTAACTAACAGAAGAGCAGATCTTTGTAGGCCACACAGAGAGTCCTCATGCCTTCAGCTGCCATCGTTGAGATGATTCGAAGGACGTCTGATGCGACGGCTGCACTGTAGGCCTCCAATCTTCCTTTCTCCCGGAATATGAAACTGCACCTGACATCAGCAGTGCAGTGATGGTGGCGATTACAATGAATGAAACACAAAAGATAGATGAACTTTCCTAACTTGCTGAGTACTATCTCTGGAGCCCCCTTAGTGAAAACCCTGAACCCTTTGTTGTCTCCCAGTGGAATGACGGTTGTCATTGACTTCCTCAACGAGTTGAAGGTGAAAATTTTTGTGAAGCTCGATTCTGGATTATTTTCACGCACCTGAGTTTCAATTTTTAAATTTCACAGGCACTTCATGTAATTTGTAAGAAAATTTGAAAAAATCTCATCAAATTTAAACAGAAAATTGTAATATTTTTTGTAAAAATGGCAAAAATTGATGATGAAAATGACATGCTCATAGTCAATTCCCATGTCTGTTATGAAGCCAAGAAGTGCACATTCAGTTTTGTTGCCCAGCTGTGTAGGCAACAATCCTTGCTTTTCTTTGTGTACCTGTCATTCATTCGTTCATTCATTCGTTCATTCATTCGTTCATTCCTTCATTTGTTCATTCATTCATTTACTCATTCATTCATTAAGTGATTGATTTGGGATTTTTAATTGGATAGTTGTTTGATTGTATAGTTGGTTTACAATGAAATTTTTTACTAAACATCATTACATATGTCAATCAATCAATCGATCAATCAATCAATCAATCTATCGATCAATCGATCAATCAATCGATCAATCAATCAATCAATCAATCAATCAATCAATCAATCAATCAATCAATCAATCAATCAATCAATCAATCAATCAATCAATCAATCAATCAATCAATCAATCAATCAATCAACCAACCAACCAATCAATCAATCAATCAATCAATCAATCAATCAATCAATCAATCAATCAACCAACCAACCAATCAATCAATCAATCAATCAATCAATCAATCAATCAACTAATCCTAAAATAAATAAATTGATGAACTAGCAATAATCTTAGAGGTGTATCCACTGTTGATGCATATGCTCCCGATAAGAAGTTCCTTTATTTTGTCAGGCAGGCTGTTCCAGTTTGGTGCTTCCTGGTAGTAAACACCTGCCAATCAACGTACAGACACGTGAAATATTTGCCCATCCAATTCAATCAGTTAGCCAAACAACCATTAATTCATCTACTCAAAAAATTGTCACACACACACACCCACAGACAGACAGACAGACAGACAGACAGAGAGAGAGAGAGGGGCAGCAGACCTGACACATAGGACTTAACAACAGCCATCCTATTCGTGGTGAGAGTTCCAGTCTTGTCGGAGCAGATGGCAGTTGCATTGCCCATCGTCTCACAGGCGTCCAGGTGTCGGACCAGGTTGTTATCCTTCATCATTCTCTATTCATCATCATCATCATCATCATCATCATCGTCATTCAATAGTGATTTAACAAAAAAGGTGATAGCAAATATCTTTCTGACGATGAAAGTAGCGGCTAACCCTGACAGAATAAGCTAGTGAAAGGGTGACAGCGAGGGGCAAGCCTTCAGGGACTGCCACGACGAGAACCGTCACCCCAACAATGAAGAATTGCAGGTAGTTTTTCACGTATTTCGTTTTCCACGGCTTCTTCTCTGTGTAGAAGGTGGAGATGGAGAAACTAACCATCAATATGATGACTGTTAATATGGCTATCACAGTTCCTGGTAGGTAAGTGATTGATTGGTTGGTTGATTGTTTGGTTGGTTGATTGTTTGTGAAAGCTGAAAGAAATAAAAATGTAAGAATGAAAAGGAACCTAGATATCCAATCTTAATTGCCAGTTTTGTCAACTTGGCCTGGAGGACAGACTTCTCCTTGCTGCTGTATGTTTCTTCAAAGTCAGATCCATCATGTGTCACATTTGAAATTCTCTGTGTTTGTTTGTGTTTGTTTGTTTGTGTGAATGTGTATCATGTTTAAAGTTCTCCGTTTTTGTTTGCGTTTGCCATGTTGTTTGAAGTTGTGTGTTGCTTGCCAATGGCAAATATCATCATTTATACAACATTCTATATCGCCAGCATCATCATAATTATCATCATCCTTATTATCAACATCAACAAAATCATCAACACAAACTTTGGCAGCTTCATTTTCAGATTGATGTACATCTAGAGTTTATTATCATCATCATTAATCTTTAATATTTGTATTTATAATATAAAGACAATACCATCTTCATCTTCACAATCCTCATCATCTCCATCACGTCATCGTCACCACCATCATTTTCTTCTTCCTCACCACCATCACCACAATCACCACCATCATTACTAACGAGCGTCCTTCTTAGTTCGATGATTGGCGCCATTGAGCAGCATGAAGATGATGCCCGCCTGCGAGTTGACTCCGACACACGTCACCAACATCTTTCCACTACCTTCCATTATGTGCGTACCTGAAATGATAAAAAAATTATACTTGAGCAGGAGTATCTCTGCATTCGAAGCAGGTCACTGCTGCAGAAAAGGGACCTGGTACTGTAGAATAATAAAAAAAAGGGACCTGCATACAGCATGGGGTCAGTGTTGATGCTCTTCTTGATCTGGTTGGATTCACCCGAAAGTGAACTCTCGTCCACTTTGAGGTCATTGCTCTGTATTAAAATGCCATCAGTTGGAAGTAGGTCACCTGCAGGTCATGATAATGATGATGATGTCGAGGCAGTGAGTGAGTAAGAGTGAATCGAAAAACCAACCATATTTGACCATACAGATGTCACCAACGACTATTTCCCCGATGGGAATTTGAACAATTGAGCCATTTCGAATGGTGGCAAATTTTTGGGCATCCTCGATTTTTGACTGAAGTCCTCTAAATTGTCGTTCCTTCTTCCAATCGTTTATCGATGTTACCAGAACAACAACAATGACAGCAAACAAGATGGCAATACCTTCAATCCACGAGGGGTCGTTCTCTCCGGTGTTTGCGTTTTTATCCTTATCCGATTTATCTTCTTGTTGGTCAGTGGTGATTAAATGAATAAAAATGTGATGGTAATAATGAGAAATTTGATGAAAACAACATTGATATTAATTAAAATATCTGATCATTATAATGTGGATAATTTCTACTTCCATCTCCTCTCTCTTCTCTTACTTCCTCTCTCTTTTCTACATCCTCTCCCTTTTATGAAATCATAAATAATGTTAACGAGCTTACTTTCTTCAACACCTTCTGGGATTTGGAAAGTGAGAACTAATGATATGAGAGCAGCCACCATTAATATGATGAGTGTTGTGTCTTGCAGAGCTTCCAGCACTAACATTAGAAATGATTTCATTGGAGGCGGTGGTATGATGTTCTTTCCATAGGCTTTACCTCGAGCAACTAGGTCCTCGTTCTCACCTCCCAGACCTAAGTTAACATTAACTTTTTGTAATCATTTTATTTATTTTATATTATCTCATATGTTAACTATTGCAATGGTGAAACATGATACATACAACTATAGAAATAAATAAAATATAATAAATTAGTTAGCTTTATAATAATTTAGAACAGAAATATGTACCATTTGTTGGGGATGTTTTTAATAGAGTGCAGAGTTGATTAATGCCTCCGGGGAACTTATTTTTCATAGTTTCTACAGCATCCTGACCTTTCAAAGTCATTAAATCTTTCAATTCTTTCAATGAAACACCAAATGGTATACCTGAATCCATTTCTGCTTGGTCATCATATCATAGATAAATATTTTACTTTGTTACAGTTTAAAAAACAGCTGTTAAATCAACAAATCACTGAAATTTGTGGTCTTTTTTAATTTTTATACAGTATGAAGAAACAATAATCAATATTAAATCATGTTTTTAAAATAAAATAATAACACATTGAAGAAAACAATAAATAAAAATAAATAAACTACAAACTTTTGAGTTTGGTTTGGACAGACGTTCTTGTTCAAAAATCGAGCAGATTATAAAAGTTATTTCAACCGAAAACTTTTAAGTCATTAATTAAAATAATAAATAAACTGCAAGTAGAGTAAACATGACTGAAGAAGAAAATTGTGATTTTTAAAGAGGTGGGGAGAAATCTTCTTACAAAAAACTCTCAGACTCTGTTTAAGAGGCAAGTTCATTCGAAAAATAATAATTTAAAAGTTAAAATTAAAAAGTGTAAAGTGGACATAATTAACAAAATAATCACATATTTTTCGAATTTGTTAAAAATGAATTGTAAATATTTTTAATCGAATACGACGTTTCGCCATAAACAAAAAAGACACTAAATAAAATATTTAAATGAAGAAGTTGAAGACTTCAGCCTACAATGGCCATACTCTGAGCAACTTTTGCGTGTTTGCACAAACCTGCAGTTTATGAGATATAACAAGCGATTAATTCAACAGCATTGAGCAAATTTGAAATGAAATTTTCAATAGAATTTCAGTTTTTACTTAAATTTGTCTGACACAGATAATAGAGGTCTCCATCTTCGTTGAAAAAACATTCAGATGAATCATATCATATGCATTTGTATTAGCGAAAACAACAACAACAACAACACACGTTTAGACGGCATTTTCCCCGAGATCGGGGGTTGCCGTTTGGCTACCTATGATGAAACCGAAATACCCCTCGACGCCATCCACATCTGTCACTCGCCTCAGTATCACGCAACCCCGCTTTCACCCTGTCCTTCTCCACCTGCTCTCTCCATCCCAATCGCGGACGACCCCTTCCTACCACTCCTTCAACTTCGAACTCCAACGCTCGCCTAATCCCGACCCTTTCATCCCTTCTCAACACATGTCCATACCACCGCAATCTCGATCTCCTTATCAATGTCACAATGTCCTCATTCAGTCCCATCATTGACATCAGCTCTGTACTACTCCTCCTATCCTTCACTTTAACCCCACACATCATCCTCACCATAGCTCTTTCAGCCCTCTGCAGTACACTTTCCTCCTCTCTCCTCAACACCCAAGTTTCACCACCATATACCATCGCTGCTCTCACACATGCTTTATATACCCTCCCTTTCATCTTCACTGACCATTTCTTTCCACACAATACCCCACCCAGTTCCCTAAATTTCATCCATCCCACACGAACTCTAGCCGTAACTGCGCTCAAGCATCCTCCATCCGCATTCAGCTTATCCCCTAAGTAAACAAAGCTTTCCACTCTTTCAATACCACCACTCAACCCCGTCCTTGCGTCCGTCCTTTTAATCACACCATGAACACATTTCTTACATTTGAACGTGCCTTCCACCTTTTTCAGTGCCCCCCTCACACCACTACATCTCTTATGCACCCATTTCTGACATCCTATACACAATACTGAGTTAGCCTTCACTCTCCTATCACATACCCCACAGGGGTCTATTTTACTTATCACTCGCTCCCCACCTTCCCCACTCACCATTACCTTCGTCTTACCAATATTAACTTTTAACCCTTTCTTTTCAATAACACTTTTCCATCTGTCAAATTTTAACTGCAATTCTTCCATGCTATCAGCCATCAAGACTAAATCATCTGCATAGAAAATCTCAAATAACAACCCCTCCATTATGTTTCCACACACAACATCCATCACAATTGCAAACAGAAACGGTGATAACACTGATCCTTGATGCACTCCTACCTTAACACTAAAAGCGTCCGACATCCCCCTTCCAACCCTCACCTTTGTCTTTGCTCCTTCATACAGCTGCATCACAGCTTTAACAAGTCTCTCATTCACTCCTTTCTTCCTCAACGCCCATTCAATGACCTTCCTCGGTACTCGATCAAAAGCCTTTTCTAGATCCACAAAACACATGTACAATCTTCGTTTCTTCTTTCTATAATTCTCCTGCAACATTCTCACCATGAACAACGCATTAGCGAAAACAATGATGAAAATGTAATAACTGTAAATGAATGTAAAAAATGAAAATAAAACCAATGTTAAAATGTGGAGATAGCGAAACATTTTGCCCACACGAACGAAATATGTATCTATCGGGTGAGTTGCTTCTCTTTTCATCCACAAGAAAGGAATGGTGGAGAAAGATAAATGGATTTTGTAATTAATTATTCGAAGTTGTGACATATAACCTTTTTGCAGTTTGGTTGTATTGATTTGAAAAGTCTATTCAAACAATTAATTTGTGTTTCATTTATAAAGCCGCATATTACTATTTTATTTTTCATTCATTTCATATTATTTTCATTTTTTCATTTTCAAAGTTTTATTCATAATCAACAACATATCAAATAAGTGAATAAAAGTTATGAAGTTGAATATGCGGAGACTGAATAAGACTGTTTGTCTTGTGGTGGCCACCGCAGGTAGATACATGAATAGTTAATGAAATAAAATAAGGAAAATAACTGAAGCAGAAAGATAATTGAAGATAAATAAGTAAATGTTCGTGTCATACATATATAGACATATAACTATGTAAATGTTCGCTCAGTACATATATAAACACATAAATGTTTAACCATTCATAATGACCATTCATCCGCATCATTTGTTCTAACGTATTCTTAATATAATATTAGGTGGTGGAGATCCAGTGTCAATAAAAAAGCACGGAATTTTGACTTGAAATGTTGTAGGTTTATGATGGCTCTTAGATGGGGAGGTACAAGTTCTGTCCAAATTTTAGGACCTGTTATTTTTATGCTTGTCTGGATAAATTTGAGGCGAGTTTTGTAGATATAAAAGAGAGGGGTGTGTCTAGTGGTTGTAGATTGAACGGAGTTACTTTATGTGTAGAAGTTGATAAAATGAGGTGGGAGAAGATTATTGATAAATTTAAAAACGAATAAAGCAGAGTAGTAAAGACAGATGAAGTTAACTGGTAAAATTTTTTTTGCTAGGAAGAAGGGTTTAGTATGAGAATCGGGTTTGAGGTTAAAAATTAAACGTATTGATCTTTTTTGGGAAAGTATTAGGTTATTCAGGTGGCTTTTTGGACTATTTCCCCATAGTGTGATGAAGTAGGTTAGATAAGGGTAGATGAATGTGTAATAAATTATATTATAAATATAATTAAAAATATAAAATTAAATAATAATAAATAATAAATAAAATATAAATTATAAATGTATATATATATATACATATATATATATATATATATATATATATATATATATATATATAGGCTACATATATATATATTGGATTAAGACTGTCAGGAACTGTTGCTCTTTTGGTAAATAAAAATAATTTTAAAAATCTTCTTTAATAAACAAGCGTAAACATTAAAAAAAATCATTTTCCTGCTTCATTTGGTCGCACGCGAAGCTTTAAAACAACGGAAAAGGAGAGAAAAAGGCTGCTGTTGGTTGATAGTCATGTAGTGGCCACATGGTAGTGATGATGATCCCGAGATGGTGATGATGATCCCGAGATGGCGATGGTGGTGATGATGATGCCGAGATGGTGATGATGATCATGATCATAGGTCCTTACTTCTAATGAACCTGTTTCCTTGCGAGTGTTTGCCCAGGTATACATAATCGCACTTGCTAAACGAAGCTTCAAAAATAAATAAAAATACAGAGTGACAGTCGTGATGATGATGATGACGGCGATGTTGATGATGATGTTGATAGTTGTGATGATGATGATGGTGATGATGATGATGAAGGAGATGTTGAAGAAATCGATGAAATCATTAACCAATACAATGAAGAAGAAACTAGTTATGATGATGATGCTGGTAGTGATGATGATGATGATGACGACGATTGTGTGGTGATGACGATGATCATTGATGACGATGGTGATATAAAAGATTGTGATAGATTT
>NW_008703617.1:46297-66451 GCF_000326865.2 Helobdella robusta | reverse complement strand
GCAGCGGTCGCAGGCGAGGGCTGACATCCTCCTATTGTGACGGCGTTGAGTTTGAGGTGGGGACGTTGTGTTGTGGTGATGTGAGGTTGTGCCGATCATAAATTGAATTATGAAAAAATTGTGGCATGCATGGAAAAGGCAAGTGATAGGAAACTGAAGAAGAAGAAGAAGAAGAAGAAGAAGAAGAAGAAGAAGAAGAAGAAGAAGAAGAAGAAGAAGAAGAAGAAGAAGAAGAAAAAGAAAAAAAAGAAGAAGAAGAAGAAGAAAAAGAAGAAGAAGAAGAAGAAGAAGAAGAAAAAGAAGAAGAAAAAGAAGAAGAAGAAAAAGAAAAAGAAGAAGAAGAAAAAGAAGAAGACGAAGAAGAAGAAGAAGAAGAAGAAGAAGAAGAAAAAGAAGAAGAAGAAAAAGAAGAAGACGAAGAAGAAGAAGACGAAGAAGAAGAAGAAGAAGAAGAAGAAGAAAAAGAAGAAGAAGAAAAAGAAGAAGACGAAGAAGAAGAAGAAGAAGGAAGAGGAGGAGGAGAAGGGATAGAGTTTGAAGAAGACAAAACTGAATATACATGAGTGCAGTGCAGATTTTGTTGAAGGTTGGCCTTGGGACGAACAGTTTTGAGGTAAGGTCCCTTAATGGACGCCTTCGTTGTTTCCAATGAATTAAATGGTTTGTGGTCCAGAGCCTTCAACGTCGGCAGACGATATTTTGTGTACAACCTTTTGTGCATTGATGCGTCAATGAATGAATGAACAAATTTTCAATGAAACATTCAATGTAGATGTTGTTTACCGAAAATAAAACTCGTTTAAACACCACACACACAAGTGTACAATCATGTAGACCAACATACTGAGAGAGAGAGAGAGAGAGAGAGAGAGAGAGAGAGAGAGAGAGTGAAAGAAATTATTTGATGTACCTGTATCTTTTGTAATCAGTCTCGTCGTTGTCTGCGGAAGTCAGCTGATCAGGGCAGAGCGGATTACCATGGAGACTGAGATACTTCAGGCACGGCGTCCTCATCTCCATGATGTCTAAAAAATTATCTAAATCTCTAATGTAGGCAATGCCGGAGAGTTGAGAAAAATTTATTATCCAACATCATTTTTTATATAATACACTCTAACAAAATGTTAGACTTGAAAAAAAAAACATGCTCGTTCAAAGCTTTAAAGGATATTATATTTTTATTCAAACTAAGCGCTTCCAGATTTGGAAGGCATGGCAACGTCCAAATAATGACGTCATCGATGTTATTTTTGTCTAACACGACCTCCTTGAGGCGAGAAAATTGACTGAGTTCCGATAAATTTCTGTGGGTTGATGAGCAAAATTTCTTTTCCTTTCTCAAACGAAACATTGCCTTTTGAATCAAATTGAAACTCAAAGAAGAAGAAGAAAAGAAGAAGAAGAGAGAAAAAGAAGAAAAAGAAGAAGAAAAAAAAGAAGAAGATAACAAAGAAGAAGAAGAAAAAAGAAAGAGAAGGAGAAGAAGAAAAAACAGAAGAAAAAGCAGAAGAAAAAGGAAAAGAAAAAAGTAGAAGGGTCAGGGGAGAAGGAGAAATGGAAGAAAGTGAAGAAGAAGGGTTAAGAAAAGGGGAAGTCATTTTTAACTTGGCGTTTTTTGAAATGAATATGTTTAAAAATAGAACCAACATCAATTTATTTTCGCTGAAATCAACGGTGACTGCCGTGGCGCCGTACTTGCCGATGACCTGATCAGGAATCCACTGACAATCGTGGCCCGCATACACCAGCTGGCCGTGAAATTGTTTAAATATTATAAAATCATCAGCATCTTTCCTTCTCAAACATCATCATCATCAACTTACATTTCCGCATTGAAATACCTCCTCCACTGTAGGTACTTCTGTTGGATTCATGTGACGAAGCAGCTAACAATCACTCAATCTTCATCACCATCCTGCTTGACATCTATTTTGTTATCATTATTATTTACTATTATTATTATTGTTGTTGTTCATAAACTCATCACCAGCTAGATTTAATGATAATGTAATAATCCTCTGCAAATAGGAACAGTATTCACGAGCGACGCAGAATAACTAAGCACCATTTCTATGTCCTGTCCATCTAGTAGATAGATAGTATCAGTAGAGAGTAAATAGATAGTATAAATAGAGAGTAGATAGATAGTACCAATAGAGAGTAGATAGATAATAGATAGATAGTATCAATAGATAGTACCAATAGATTGTAACTTACATACGCAACAAAAACCTTCGCAAGCAAAATGTGCCAATGAGTAATCAAATGGAAATAGGTAGTTAATAGACTTAATATAATTTACAAACAGGACAGTAGTAACTCAGCGAGTGCTTACAAGAGGCAAAATAACGAGATGATGAAATAATAATCACATGAATGCCTGCTAATAATAATTATCTGGTAAGACAGCCCAAACAAAAATAAGTCTAGTGGCTCTCAAGTGCTAATTTATGATAATTTATTACAATTGTAACTAATTATAAATAGAAATTGTAATTATTTACTGTAGTTGATATATTTGAAGGAAGACTCTTATTTTTTTAAACTCATTTCTCGTGATTGTTCGTTTTCATCTTCTAAATGTTGTTAACAATGTATGTATGTATGTATGTATGTATGTGTATATATATATATATATATATATATATGTGTGTGTGTGTGTGTGTGTGTGTGTGTGTGTGTGTGTGTGTGTGTGTGTGTGTGTGTGTGTGTGTGTGTGTGTGTGTGTGTGTGAGCATCGATGAATGTGTGTATGTAATGTGCATGATAAAGTGCGTCGCAAGCGATGTGAACATTAATCAGTTCAACTACGACTCGGCTGGTTAGCATCAATCTCATTTCAAAGTTGCACGTGTCATCTAAGAACAGAATGAGAACCAGAAAAAATTATCATTTTTATTTTATAGTTGTAGCAGCAGCAGCAGCAGCAGCAGTAGTAGTAGTAGAGGTAGGACTAGTAATAATAGAAGCCGCAGAGATAATAATGAATCAGATATCAACCCTATATTCAAAAATTGTTTACAAGTTTGACAACCTTTCAGAAAAAAAACTGGCCTCAAAACTATCGCTCATGCAGGTGGACAATCAATATACTAATTAATGTGTGCTTGTGGAGGTCCGTATGTAGATTTTGTTAAGGGGCATGTTATGTAGACTTGTGCGTGTGTGCCAGCGTATGTATCTATGGATGGATAGATAGATGGATGGATGGATGGATGGATGGATGGATGGATGGATGGATGGATGGATGGATGGATGGATGGATGGATGGATAGATGCGTATGGAATGAACAAGCAACTCTGAACAAACACCTGATGAAAAATTTATCGAATGGCTTAATGGAAAGTTAATGGTACTGTCTGCTAATGATGATAATTTGTGTACTGTACGGCTTCATGCCGTGCACACATTCATGCTTGCTTTTCATCACAATGTATACCTATATATGTACATACATTCGTACGTAGCTAGATAAATAGACTGATGGATGGATGGGTGGGTGGATGGATGGGTGGATGGATGGATAGATAGATAGACAGACAGGCAGGCAGACAAACAGATAGATAGATACTTTTATCTATGTACATACAAATGAGGATTTTACATGATAAAATTGCTTTTTTAAATATTGCTTGTTAATTTTTATGTTTGCATTGTGTTTTTATCTTTCTTGAGTTTGTATTTTTTCCTGTACATGTTTTTTTTACCTTCGTATGCATGTGCAAATGTTACATTGTCGTGCGAATGTTTCCATGTATTCAGGCGTCTTTTTATGTACTCCAATGTTTACCTGCTTGTATTATTTCATGTATATATACATATGCATGTATGTATGCATGCATATATGTATGCATGCATGCATGTATGTATGTATGCGTGCGTGCGTGCGTGTATGTATGCGTGTATGTATGTATGTATGCCATCCATGAAACAAGATTGATTTTCATTTCGTCTCTTGCGCAAACAAAACTCGAAAATTTTTATAATTAAAAAGGCGGACATGGAAGCATGCATGCTAGACAAGCGACCATTCACTCGCCTACATGAAAACATGCTTTAGAACGAACGAAAAAACAAATTGATTAAATACAAAGAGACAAACATACAGACAAACAAACAGACAAACAAACAAACATACTGACAAATAAACATACAGACAAACAAACAAACACACAGACAAACACACAAAAGGCAGGCAGACGTGAAAACACACATTAAGGCCATCATCACGGTGGTCTCCAATTAATCTACTTAATATACACCTTTACTGCAGGAAAAAAAATTTACATTTGTGCACGGAAGTTACAATATGGGGATAATAAAATTAATAATAATAACCATAATAATAACAACAATAATAATTATATAAAGCCTAACAAAAATATTAACACAACAGGTTAGATACCTACCTATAGGTCTCGATAGCTAAAATTAATTCACGTGCCTGACGAACGCAAATGCAATATTCTTGTTGCTATTATTGCTGTTGCTGTTACTACTGTTAATGCTGTTGTTATATTGTTTAAATTGTACACAGTGCTGTTAATTGCCATCGTGTGTTTGCGTATTCAACGCTTGTTTGTTTGTAAGCATGAAGATGGAGATTGGAGGTTGTTTACAGATATCGATCGCTCACATATCGGTGGCTGCCTTTCTTTGTGTATATTATTGTTTGGGTTTGCTTGTTTGTTTGTTGATACATGAAAACGTACACACACACACACATACATACTCGCAAACGCATTCATGTATGTGCGTAGGCATACATGCACGCAATCGATTGTGATGTGTGCACTTGTAGACATAGATAGTCGTATGCATGCGTTTATGCTTTGTATGTCTGCGTAAAAGTATGTATGTATGTATGTATGTATGTATGTATGTATGTATGTATGTATGTATGTATGTATGTATGTATGTATGTATGTATGAATGTATGAATGTATGTATGTATGTATGTATGAATGCATTGATCAAAGTATAAATATGTGTAATTGATTGTGAGCTTGTGAATTTATTGCATTTTTGTATGTTTACATATTTGTTGATTTGCTTTTGTTTGTCTATTTTTAGGTGCATCCTGCTGCATTCAAATTGTTCATCGTTTGTGAATTATGATGGTGAATTATTTAAATACTGTAATGCTACATCGCTGACAGAAAGTTATAGTAGTCAGATTAGTTCCCATCCAACAATCGAAAATTCAATTTCATACCCGGCGTGACTTTTTCAGAACAAATTGGCAGACAAGAAATGTGATGACTGCTTCATTCCAACATATCATTACATATTAATTTATACATACATACATACATACATACATACATACATACATACATACATACATACAAACAAACATACATACATACAAACAAACAAACATACATACATACGTGTATATAAGGCGTATCAAGCCACCTTGATTACCTGTATTGTTATTGCGAGTGGAGCTGACGTTGTGCGAACTCACTCTCTCAAATCTATTTCTGCTCCATTTGTCTACGCCACAGAAATGCAAAGTAATTATTCCATTTTATTCGTTGGGATGTGACGACGAGTTGGTGGCGATGTTTGTTTCGTGTGATCTTCTGATGCTGATGTGACATGTGGTGACGAAGACGACATTAAGAAGTGAGAGACAGTGATTGTAAGATGATATGGAGCCCTGATGACGACGACGACGACGACAACGATGATGGCTTCATTTAGCGATGATTTATTTTGCGTCGGTTGATTGAATTTTCTTTCCACAGGGACTTTTTGATGAGAAGAATTGAACAATAATTTCAATAAATTCTTATCGTTTAAAATTAAAGTAATTGAATGAATATAATAGTGATAATTTACATTAAAGTAATTTTTCTGTAACTGAATCATAATGATATTAATTTTTATTATTCCTATTAATAATCCTGTAATCAATCGTAAACATGAACTTGTGAAGAGAAGCAACAGCAAATACCTCTCTTATTGAAACTGCCGACTAAACCTTATCCCATTACAACGGCATCCTCATAAAGTTGATTAATTTTGATAAATTTAAACCTAACTGTTACTGGCTAGTGTTGAAGAGTCGTCATTTAAGATACGTCTCAACGAATTCACTCTGCACTGAAAATTGTTATAAAGTTGATTAATTTTGATAAATTTAAACCTAACTGTTACTGGCTAGTGTTGAAGAGTCGTCATTTAAGATACGTCTCAACGAATTCACTCTGCACTGAAAATTGTAACGCACGCATGCCACAAAGAACAACGTCAAGCAGATAATAAGGGAATAAACTCCAACGAAGCCCCTACACAACAAAAACAACATTAATAATGACAACAACAACATTAACATCAGCAATAATACCCACTAGTAGAAACGAACAAATATTTTGTTGGCAGCAGCGGCAGTAGATAGGCTAAATAGGATGACATCAACTTGCCGATGATTCGAACTTTTAAGAAACACTCCGGACTTCCAACAATCGATATCACTCATATCAGTGACTTAAATATTTTCTTGCTTTTGTTATGTTTATTCATCGCGCTGTAAAACATTTTTTATAAAAGTTATTTACCTGAATTAACATCAAGAGGGAAAAAGTTGAAGAAGGTAGACGAACAAATTGGAAATAAATAAAAACATAACGATCATTACAGCTGCATCCAATCAGTTATCATCGGTCAAACATAAAACAAAAACAGTCTACAATACAATTTACAAACGATCATTTCAATTTCTGCAACCTTAATTCAAACATCACCTAAATTACATCAACACTTGAAGAATTGGCTTGCATGCTACGAATAACCGAACGATGAAACGGTTCTTTCTGGGCATAACCCGACAAACAGACAATTCGAAAGTGGCTCACGAGAAACCTCTTTCTGTGGCGAGGTCCTACTCGGACGACGATGAACTCGATGGCAGATTCAAAGTGAAATTGATTTCCAGTCCCAACGAATCGGCCAGCAACAACAGTAGTACGTTAACAGTTAACGATTGTCACACTAACTCAATGTCCGAACGTACAAATTCTGTCATGGTTCGTTTAATAGGCAGATGTTTGTTTCTTCATATTTTCATTCTATTTCATATTTAAAATATTGCAAAAAATGTGTTTTATCGTTTGTTTATGTCTTTTCTAACAAATTTATTTTATATCATACGTGTGCGCTCTGACATCTAGTTTTGATAAAGTGGGACGTTAAATGAAACAAGTAAACTGGATTGTAAATTGTAATTAATGAAAACACAAGCATCATTAATTTAACTTAATAATTTAAAAAATCTCACCGCCATAATTTCAGCGTCGACGCATCAGAAGGCAGCGGCCAGTATCCAACTTGGTAGCGAAAGCTCGACAGGAACTTTCGACAGCGATCGATTTCGACGACGTCAAACAGTTTGAAGCAGTGTTGCTTCGCTACGAATCAAGCGGTTTGAACCTGGAGAGCAGGGAGCTGGTCGATTATTACAGTGGCAAGTCGTTCTTTCACGAAGCTCTCGAGAAAGACAAGAGAGACATCTGCGATTATATTGCTGCCAATTGTTCAATTAGTTACTTGCTGGGCGATTATCCGGACATTGTACGTAGAGAATCAAAACGCAGAATGAAATCGTCCTTGGTGTTCAGGAGAAAGACTTGTTTGCACCTAATGGTCGAGAAAGGAAATAAAAAAACTCTAGATACCGTGATGAACAGACTTAAAAAGGCTTGTGTGAACGTGGATGACAACACAAATGCATCCTGGCCCAAACTACCTTCGTTCGGATTCTGCAAAACTCAAAAAGATTTAGATACATTTTTGAACGCCACAGTAACGTTTGAGACAAAAGATCGCCGGAGAAGAACAGGAACAGCAATACATCTGGCCGTTGTGAATGGACGTTGGCAGATGTTGGAACTCTTGGTATCCTACGGCCTGTCCATCGATGAGAGAGATAGTGAACAAGAAACTGCTTTGATGCTGGCGGTACAGCAGGTATGAAATGATGGCCCGTGTGTGTTTGCGGCTGTGTGCACGCGAGTGTGTGTTCTTCTGTACGAAATGATGATAGCATGTGGTGTGTCTGATGTTGTCTTTCCTTTGATGAGCATTTTCACGTTGTTGCAACATGACATTAATTACGAAAGGATGATAGTTTTTTTAGTCACGAAAATAAAATAAAAATAATGTTTACGCCACCCGCATACATCTAACATGTATAATTTTGCTAAGTTTTCTTTCATCAAGAAACCGTTCAATATGTTTCTTAATGTATTTATCAGATAAAATGTAATTATTTTTCATTTATAGCAAATCATAATTAAATGCACTGCGCGTAGACAATTGTACACATGTATGCGGTGTGCGTGACCCGCAATTGTTCTGTCTGGCGTGGGTGGATCGTTGAACTTAAACAGATGAAAGAATATTCTAATTAGTTAACATTTCTTTCCGTTGTCTTCATAATCACTCTGCTTTGGCTTTTTTTTAGTGTTTTTCTCCATAACTTTCTACCTCCTTCTCTAACAACTTCTCCATCGCTTATAAAGTTCAAAACCCATTTGTTTGTAAAATTCATTGAGGAGCGCTATTAAACAACGCGAAAATGGTACTTTAAATATCAATTGAGTGAGTGATTGATTGAGTAATCGATTGATCGAGTGATCGATTTTATTTATTTTTTCAGAGCCAAATAGAGTCCTTAGTTGAATTAGTTCGGCTCGGAGCAGACATCAACGCACAAAACAAGCAAGATTGTGCAGCCCTGCACATGTCTGTTGGCAAGGATAACCAAATGGTAAAAGTTTTGATCGATGAAGAGTCAACAGATTTAAACATCGAAAGAATAAAAAATCCAAGATGGGCGATTGAAATGGCGGCGAAAACAAATAACGCGCAAGTTGTCGGCTGGTTAATTGATAGGAAGAAAGGTAAAGGAGCAGTATTTAGAGCGAACGTACATCAAGCTTTGCTGATCGCAGCATCTAACGGTTTTGCCGATGTCTTGTCGACAATCCTTGAAAGAAAACCAAAATTATTAAACAAACCAGATGATTTTGGTAATACCCCGGTGATGCTTGCTGCAGATTCTGGCAAATTAGAAGCAGTTCAACTCTTGGTTGAGATGCCTGACATAGACTTAGATCGCAGAAATAATCTCGGCCAATCTGTATTTGATTTGGCGATGAAATTAGAAGATGAGTCGGTTTTATCGTTTTTACTCGGCAGGGTGAGATTCAACGAGGCATTAGATTGCTTTTACGTGCATACAGCGGTATCAAACGGTAAAATTGAGCGTCTGAAAATGCTCTTGCTCGATGACGATCACCACGAAAGACTTCATCTACTGGAAGAATCAACCGAGAATTCGGTTTACCACACAGCCGCGGCGTTCAATTCATCAGAAGTTATCGACCTTTTCTTAGATGAGAACGACGACATCAAAGATCTGCAAAATAAAAACTACGAAACAGCCCTTCACGTAGCCGTACGAAGGAATCACGTTGAATCGGTCAGATCACTGCTCAACAAAAGAGTTAGAGTTGATATATTGGATTCCGAAGGTCAAAATGCTCTACACGCTGCGGTTACTACACGAGCCACTGGAATTGAAATCGTAGAAATGTTAATTGAGGCATTTGAAAAAGTAAGACTTTTATTAAAAAACTTCATAAATTCAAATTTCATTTGTTAAAAATAAATACAAATTTTAGGTCGATCCCATGTTAGTGAATGAACAAGAATCCAATGGCAACACGGCACTACATCTGGCTGCCATGTTCAACAAACCTGAAGTTATTCGCATATTAGCAATGTGTGATCCTGAGATAGAAAATAAAGACGGCGAAACTGCTTTGCACGTGGCGGCCAGAGCTGGATCGGCTGAGTCTGTTAGGACGCTGCTGGAATTGTTTTACGGAGACCGTAAAGCAAACATAGATAGAAGAGATGAACTCGGATTCAGTGCTCTTTATCGAAGTGCAGAAAATGGTGATCGAGAAAAATACGAACTTATGTTGCTGTACGGTGCTGATATGGCAATAACATGTGAGTCAGGACCAAGCATTCTTCACAGATTGGTTGAATGTTGCAAAGCAGATCCTAATAAGGCTGAAAAATATGTTAGCATTTATAAATCTACCGTGGAGTGGGCTGTGGTTTGGTATTGTCGCAAAAAAGGTCTCAGATGCCCTCTAGCGAACACAAATCAATTCTACTTGGTTCAACTAGACGCCGTCAGACTGTTAACATCTGACACACAGTACGATGGATGTAATGTTCTACAATATGCGGCCAGAAAAGGAGAAAGTAAAATGCTTAAAGTTATTTTAGAAACGGCGAACGTTTACAAATTTACTAAATGTAGCCCTTTGAAAATAGAAAGAACGCAAGAAAGCATGTCACATAATGTAAAGAGCAGTATTCTCTCAATAATGTCAAATTCAAATTCTAAAAATGATAACCCACACATGGGTCAAAATAATACGAATAACGGTGAATTAGCAAAATTCTTGGAAGATAAAAACGCACTACCGACGAATGCAGTTTTGTACGATGTGACGTTCTTAATTCCAGGCCACATTCCTGATTCTACAATCAGACGGGAACACCGCGACAGTACAAACAGCGAGGCAGAACAGCGTAGAAGGAGATCATCGGCACCACCAAAATCAAACGTTTCTTGTCTTGAATATTTGGTAGAAAGTGGACAGGAATCAGATATCAATGAAATTCTTAGCACGGAGCCTTTCCATTCATTAGTCTACAATTATTGGACCCTGTGTCGCAGAGGATATGAATTGCTAATGTGGACTCACGTGACTTATATGGTTTTGTTGACTTATTTCGTTATTCCTGATAGTTCCTGGATACAGAGTAGATTTCATAATTTGAGTGAAAATATTTATAGAAATGGCACGTTGATTTCAAATGGAGAGGTAATAGTAGGTAGCTTATTTTCAGTAAGGATTTATTCTTTCTTCTTAATTTGGCCTGCCTTGATATTCATTTACGAACTGATTACGGCTTTACATTTTATAGTCCAGTTGCGTTACAATAAAAACAACATGTCGCTTCGTTACGAACTACTCGGCCGATTGAAAATAGGTGAGATAACATCTGGCTTGATGCGGATACCAGTCGGTTTGATGCTTTTCATATTTGATAATTTATCTCACATATCTTCTTTAGCGTTTGCCCTTTCTTGTGTAGCGTGGTACGTTACTTGCGTATATGCATCCAGTGTGCAGCCGTATCTAGAGTGTTTAGCACTTCATTTAGTTTTCGGTTGGTTGCACACAATAAATTACGTTAAAGGTTTCAAAGACTGGAATGCCCTGGCAAGCATATTGAAGACTATACTCATAAAAGACATAACTCGCTTTATTTATATATACATATTTGTTTTAATTAGTTTCGGTTACGCAATTCACGTTCTCATTCAAGCAAACATCCATTCGAGACCAGAATTAGCCTCATCAACCTCTACAATATATTTAACCTTCTACCAAATGTTGAGCCCTGGTAACGTTTTAGATGTTACAAAATCACCGAATGGGAACGGAACCGATAACGCCCCGGGTGCTTCGGTATTGAGAGGAGTGTACGCCACATATTCCATACTATCCTCTGTCGTCCTGATGAACATGCTCATTGCAATGATGAACAGCACTTATTCAGATGTTAAATCAGTCAGATCCACAGCTTGGAGGTTCGAAAGTTTGAGGATGGCCTTGTGGATCGAAAGAAACTTCAAACTAGTCCGAAAGTTGCGACTCATCAGATTCAAAGCAAGATTCGACAAGTGGCAGAACCGTTGGTTCTTAAAAAGGACGCCGGCCGGTGAATTAAAAATCAATTCGGACATCTTGCTGGGTAAGATCGAATCAGACACGCCGGACAAGGACAGAGATGTACAAACGAGAAGAAAGTCGGAAGATTTCACGAGAAAGTTGGAAGATATGAGGTCGGAGATAGACAGACTGAACGAAGCTCTGATGATGTACGAAGATAAAACGGCTCGTGTATTTAATGGCTTGAACATGGAACTAAAACACATCCACGAATTATGTCTTGAATCTTACCAACTCGCCAGAGTCAGCAATCGCAAATAAAAATTATTTCTATCTGTAGGCCTGATACTGACCTGAACAAAACTGTAAATTAAATAAATCACAACTATGTTCAAAACAATAACCAACTAAACGTACTTGGTGATTGCTCTATCAATTTTATAAGTCGCCAGTTATTTTCAATAATTAAGATAATTTCTAATTCAATTGCGTGTATCTATTAACGGACTTATTTATAAAATTGTGTATCTATTTTAAATAAACGAACGTAACATTAAATTGAACCAGTCGTAGTTTGTCTCATCTTCACTTCGAAATGCGATGACTTCTAAGAGGTAATTAACGGTAGCGCTAACGCAAGCAGGAGGAAGAATAATAAACGATAAATTCGTAAATATAACATCAATTTAATTAATAACTAAATACAATAGTAATAATGATGATGAAGAAAATAAATGAATGAGTCAATTAAACTTCTCAAATATAGGTGTTTCGTACAAAGAACTTTCCTGAGAATCCACCAAACAGCTGGCAGGGACCTCCTCCTCATCATTCAGGCATTGAAAATGTGAATTGCAGCTGCTTTGTGAATTTAAGCTGTGGAACTCGTCAGCGCCCTCCCCAGCACAATGACATCCATCACCAATCATATTAATGATTAAACTCTTGTTATAATTACTGCTATCGTTAAAATTTTTATAATTATTATTTCTATCATTAATCTTATCGTAGTTATTACTGATATCTTCAGTAACAGAGTTTTTAGCACTGAATGTAAAAATATCATTCAGTTGCACATTGAATTTCCCAAATGGATGCAGATAATTGAAGTCTGCTTTTGGATCCACTAATGATTTGTCATCATCGCACTGGTGAACTGTTACGTCATTACAAAGGTGAATATCAATATTATCATTATTAATACTATAAAAGTTGTTGCTATGATGGAGAGGTGAGATTGAGGATGAAATTTTCTCGGCTTGAAGACCTCTACTGAATTGAAAAACATCACCAACATTTTCATCACAAGCATCTCTGCCGTTTACTAAACACCGTGCACTCCCATCACCATTATTACAATCCTTATTGTTATTGTTGTTCGAAGTTAGATTGCCGCTGCCATTGAAGACCAGTTGATAGATGTTTTGATTGTTGATCTGAACACTTATCTGATTGTATGGCGCAGCTGCCGTATGACTCACAACTCCTTCTCCTCTTCCTCCTCCTCCTCTTGCTTCTGTCGTAATTGCATGGCTATAAGTAAGAGTTGGACAGTTAGAAGTAACAAGTGAACAGTTAGAAGTTACTGAGGAAGAACAAATAACTGCACTGCCTCCAAATAAACTCTGTTTACAAAACATGGCAGAACAATTGTTAACAGGATTCATAGCTGAAATGAAAAGAGTAGGTAGAGCATCCGAATGAGTATTTTCATTTCCTTCATTCAGCTGCCCAATTCTCTTCAAAACCTCATCAACTTTTTCGAATTTTCTTCTAGCATGGAGTTCATAAAGAAAGGACGAATCTTTTATTACAGGAGTCTCCCACTGACAAGACTTATCAACTGAAGAAGAAATATTGAGAAGAGGTAGTTGGTGTTTGGTTGCGAGGCCATCCATCAAAGCATCACATGTTGTCTGACTTGTGCTGTCTGAGTAACTGAAAATTGTTTGACAGCATTCATCAACTTTTGAGCAAGATTCATCTGCTTGATGTCCAAATAATTTTGTATCATTCAAAAGCTTCATTGCTTGCCCTGCCATATTAGCATAACTTTGGCATGATATTTTCGTTTGATTTTCAACTGGTCTCTTAAAAATGACAATGTTAGGATAAACTGGACTTGAAACTCTAAAAACATCAACTATATTGTTGTTGTTGTTGTTAACAGCGGAAGTTGCAGATGGAATGATGTTATCATTGGGGATGGTGGCTGGATTGGTATCATCATTTGCGATTTTAAAAACACTAGCAATTGTTTCTTGGTCAGTGAATAACTTTGAATCGAAATTAAGAGTGAAATCATCATTAAAACGTTCTAGTGGCCAATTGCAATGTCTGGACATTTCATTGGAGATCGTTTTAGTATTAAAATTATTTTCAACGCTTGGAAAATTATCCCGAGACCTCGCAGCTGTAACAGCTTCAATTTCACAAAATGATGACGTTGATGAAGTCTGAGAAGATATCAATACATCATCGTCGTCCCTCTCGTGATCATCGTCTTCAAAATTGTTGCTACTCTCATCACTGAGAATATCAATGACACTGTGCACATTGTCACTAGCACTTGCCGTCTCATTATATCTAAGGCTCATTGCTTCCTCACAATCATACACGCTGGTTGATGCTGCTGCATGGTCACTACGAGTCTGTCAAAAAATTTGTGCAGTTTTCAACAAATGCAATCTAAAACAATAACTGTAACTACCAATAACAGTTGAACATGAAATGATTCTTTACAAGAATTTAATTGAAAAAGTAAAAAAGTATAAGCCACAACCTGTATTTCCCTCTCATCATCATCATCATCATCATTATCAATATTATTGTTATTATTATTATTATTATTATTATCATTATTATCATTATTATTATTATTAATATTGACATCAGAGATAACTATACAATTATTATTTTTTTTATTAATGTTATCACAATTCTTCTTGTAAAGAATAATGGATTGGTTTTCAACATGGCTACCGTAACCATTTTCATTGTAATCATATGAAACGCTGTACTTCTTGTCAATATCCTTCTCGCAACTCTCATTATCATAATTATTATTATTGCTATCCTCAACTGTAGAACCCTCACTAGTTTTGTTCATTGTACTCTTGTTCATTGATAATGTATATTTCTTGGCTTCAGAATCACAATTAATGCAGTCGTAATCACCAGCTTGATTGAAATCGCTGACTGAAGATTGATAATTTTGAAGAGTTGTTGGCTTGGTGCATGAAGACGGTGACGACGCCATCATGTTGGACCTCATAACAAAACATTCCTTTGTGTAATATGTGTAATTTACCCTTTCTATCTGCTTGAATACCTTCAAATTAGAATTACTAAAATTAGTGTTATCAGCTGGTTGATGAAAATTTCTTGTACTTAATTGACGGTGTTCATAATTTTTAGAAGGATAAAAAATGTTGGAGATAGCAGTTGATTCATCAAAATTTGAAGGTACATTGTTCAAGTTGGGACATGTTGCTTTGTGGCAAGAACTGCTCAGTTCCTCGTAAAAACTAGCAAGACCTCCTTGCCTGCATCTCTTTTTTTGCAGTTTCACATTTTCAACCAGTTGTCTCTTTAAATAACTTGATCTTAGTAACTGACCATTTAACTGAGATGTTATTTTAGATCTAGGATCTAGTTGATTAGCCTTTGAAAGAACTGATGATGCATCAAAAGTGGGTGGTTTCTTAAAAATTTATAAATGCTCATCATCAACAGAGAATGATAAAATATTAAAAAATAGTAAGCACTTGTTTAACATATGAAGATGAAAGTCTCTGAGAAATAATATTTTCTTTGTTCTTCATCATTTTGCTCATGTCAACTATGCTCTCCATAGAATTTCGAGCCTTTTCATCAAGATTCACTTTGTATATAGTCAGCGGTTCTTTTAAAAAATCATGTTAATAAAAAATTTATTTCAAAAAATTAAAACGTTTTAATGTGTCATTTAAAAAACATTTTTTTCAAACAAATTTGCTGAACTGATATTTGAGCAGCTGAGCTAATAGAACAACATAGAGATAACTGACACGAATGAAGTTACAAGTAGACAAGTACACTTTAACAGTAATCAATTAAATTTCAATGAACATAAGTTAATAAAATTTAAAATATATTCCAACAAACTTGAAGTTCTTCTTTTAAAAAAATTGGTCCCAATGACGCGATTGAGGTCCATGTTGGATTTACTTAAATGCCTAATTGTACGTGGCGTTATTGGGGATCTCCTCTTCATGCAAGACTGCTTGCCCTCCAAATCCAATTCTTTCTTAGCAAACCATTCCTCGAAATGAAAATTATCTAACGTTAATTTTGATGTTACTTTTGTTTGAATGTGATGGAATATGGAGTAAATTGAATATTGATTGATTTTTTTGTGTTTGTCTTGACTTGACTTACAGCTCACTTATTCTTAAAAAATTAAAAATTTAAAAATCTGATCTGATGAGAAAAATTTTGAACTTTAAAAATTCAATCCTCACCCTCTCCTTCCTTCTTAATTCTTCCTCTCTTCTGCTAGTGTAACGAACCCAATTCATTTCTATTTCATCCAAATTTTCAAACTAAATAAAAATAAAGCCGAAAGTTGGAGAATTGTGACATAGATTAACTTTTACACACAAACGGCATCAGACAACTTTACCAAAAAAATTATCTCAGGGAAAATTATAATTATGCATCATATATATATTCTGTATATAGAATAATTGGACTAAATCGATCAATTCGATCAATCCGTCGGACTATTTGACATGCTTGGATTGTTGGCTTACGAAATTGCATGAAATATTTACTTGACTTAATATGCTTAAAATATTGTAGTAATTCTAATTAATTTTATTTAATAGAATTATGTATTATAAAATTATTTTTGCAAATTTGAATATAAAATTGCTTTTGGTCTGGTGAAATCCGGTGGCTTACTAAAGCCGAAGGTTGGCTTACTAGGATTGAACTATAATCACCTTTTTTTGCACTATTCGATCATGTTAAAAGTTTGTTTGCTTATGAAATAAACGGCCTAAATAAATCAAAATTGTTATTTGAACAACTATCTTAATTATATTCAATAAATATTTAACATTCTGCTGGTGCTCATAGAAACTGGTTGCTGAAATCATACGTTGGCTTACTTCAGTGGCTTACAGGGTTTCATAGAATTCTTATGATTGCGGTTTTTTGTACATATAATGCTTTAAATAAATCAATATATTCATATTACAATTATTTTTGTCAATATAAATATAGGAATTGCTTTTGTCTGGTGAAAAAGTGCCTTCTGAAGCCGTAGGCTGGCTTGATCGGATTTTTTTCATGTATACAATACTATGAGATCAATCAATCAATCAATCAATCAATCAATCAATCAATCAATCAATCAATCAATCAATCAATCAATCAATCAATCAATCAATCAATCAATCAATCAATCAATCAATCAATCAATCAATCAATCAATCAATCAATCAATCAATCAATCAATCAATCAATCAATCAATCAATCAATCAATCAATCAATCAATCAATCAATCAATCAATCAATCAACCAATTAACCAACGATCCAACCAACCAATCAATCAACCAACCATTCAATCAATCAACTAATCAACCAACAAATGGACCAATCAATGAACCAAATAAACGATAATATTTGCAAGGCTTGTTCTTTGTTCAAACTCGAGCAAAAACTTAACGGTTCAGATCTACAAACAATTTCGAGATTTTTGTAAAGAAAGGAAAACACAATAGTTGCTTTTATTTGAATTCATTCGAAAATGAAAAGCGACGGTTAATTGAAAACGTCAATTTTTAAAAAAATTCGTATTTTAAACAAACAAATATAACAAAATATCGACCGATAAAAAATAATTATTATCCATTATTATTATTATTGTTATACACATTCCTAAGTTGTTTTCGGAGAATGATTCACTTAACAATAACACTTAGTAAAAACAGTTCACAACATATCATAATGACTAAATCAACATACAAAACAGAAATTATTTATACATGAATATATACAAAATAAATCAGAAATATCAAAAAATTATATAACCAAATTTAAAAAAATAGAAACCAGTCAATATCTAATAAATAAATAGACATCCTTAAAAAAGATTGTTCAAAAAGGTAAAATTTAAGGCGACGACGAGAATGAAACGTAGTTTGTTTTGTTGGTGTGGTGTTGTGAAGCGAAAACAAACAAACACATCACACTAAACTAGTAAGAAGTCGCAAGACTAGTAGTCAGTCACCTACCTACAATTAAATTACTCTCAGGGCCCTAGCTTACTTATAATAATTAACTCAACACACCTACCTACAAATTTGTCATTCTACGTTTTAAGAATTTTACACGTTTTAGGTATTTTATTTAACAAATTTTAACTTTTTAACTAATGTTAAGCCCTAGCCTACCTACGATTGTTCAACTCATCTCAATCCCTAACTTACCTATGAATTAAATTAAGTCCGGTAAAGAAAATAGATAGTTGAAGAGAAACATAACAACGACACCGAATGAATGGATGTTGTGTATGTGTGTGTTGTATTGATGTATGTGTGTAAATGTGCGCGCGTGTACTCTCCAGACACTTCTTATTGTCATCTTCGAATTATCATCGGAACGATCATCATGAGACCACCGTCTGAAACGTGCTGACGCCCACCACAACCCACCTCTCATCATTCTGTAGACAAATTTTTTTATTAGCGTAGTAGTAAATGAATGTTAGAATCTCAGAAGAAAAAATTATAATGATTAAATGAATGAATGAATGAATGAATGAATGAATGAATGAATGAATGAATGAATGAATGAATGAATGAATGAATGAATGAATGAATGAATGGAGAAAAATTAAAAGATGAAATTAAACCTTACTTCAAAAATCGTCGTTACTGAACTCCATTGCACCGACCACCATCATCTGGTCGGCACACAAGATTTCATCCGAACTGAAGAGTGTCGGTCGAACGGCGAACGAGCTGATTCTTCCTACACCACCATCATCATACGTAAATCATCATGAGACCACCATCTGAAACGTGCTGACTCCCACCTCTGCCCACCTCTCATCATTCTGTAGATAAATTTTTTTATTAGCGTAGTAGTAAATGAATGTTAGAATCTTAGAAGCAAAAAATTATAAAATGAAAATAATGGCAAAATAGTATTTTAAAATAATAAAGAGAGTAAAATGTAAAAAAAAACTTACCGTTGTCCATTCGACAAAGGCAGAATGTTGAATGTGGTCCGGTTCCTACGTTGTCCTCCAATACTGGTGCCAGTCCTCCTCGAGATTGTTGTTGAAACACAGCCCGTGTTGATGGAGAAAGATAAAGAGAAGATTCTCATCAGAAAGCTTAGCGGTGCCTGCGCCTCAAACTGCTTAATAAAAATAATCTTATCTACCTATTCAATTACCTTAACTAATCTATAAATTAATGGTACGATAGTCCCCCTTCATTCTCCCTCCTTGCAAAGAGGTTCACCGACAGCCATGGCACCGGATAGTAAACCATTGCCGTGCGGATAGTAGACTATTGCCGTGCGGATAGTAAACCATTTGCCGTCCGGAAGTCGTGCGGGTAGTAGACTATGGCCGTGCCGCATAGTAAATCATCACCGTGCAGATAGTAAACCATTGCCGTCCGGATAGTAAACCATTGCCGGTTCACCACTGGCCACCAAGGCTTACTTCTGGCAAGAGACTTTGAAATCAAGAGTCAATCGGCTATTGTACCCTCAACTTACCTATTTATTACAATTAAGCCCTAGCTTACTTAAAATTACAAAACTCAAGAGCCCAATTCATTTAGCCAATTGGCGCCCACCCCACCACCTACTTAATGCCTTGGGCTCCAACTTAATAATAATAATAATATAAAACTTAAACCCTAAATCTATTAATGAGTATGTGTTACAACGTAGCCTTAACTTACCTATTCATTACATTACGGTCCTAGCTTACTTAAAATTACAAAACTCAAGAGCCCAATTCATTTAGCCAATCGGCGCCCACCCCACCACCTACGTAATGCCTTGGGCTCCAACCTAATAATAATAATGTAAAACTTATAATTACCCTACCTATCGATACACTTACAGCGTTTTAATTTACAGTACAGGATTGTTCCTAGAATTACATTATTGCCCTTAACTACCTATGAAATTAAATTACTCTCAACCTTAGAAATAATAAATTAGAATGTGTAATGAAAATAAAATTACGCTCAAATACTAACATATGTGTTTATGTATGTATTTGTGTGTGTGTGTGTGTGTGTGTGTAATACGCTGATGCGTGTAATGTAGGTGCAAGAAAAAATAGAAGCGATAAACTACGCGCCTACCA